>NC_059212.1:56434358-56644358 GCF_020615455.1 Coregonus clupeaformis
GCCCCATTCATTCTTTCCTTTACACGGATCAGTCGTCCTGGTCCCTTTGCAGAAAAACAGCCCCAAAGCATGATGTTTCCACCCCTATGCTTCACAGTAGGTATGGTGTTCTTTGGATGCAACTGAGCATTCTTTGTCCTCCAAACACGACGAGTTGAGTTTTTACCAAAAAGTTCTATTTTGGTTTCATCTGACCATATGACATTCTCCCATCATCCAAATGTACTCTAGCAAACTTCAGACGGGCCTGGACATGTACTGGCTTAAGCAGGGGGACACGTCTGGCACTGCAGGATTTGAGTCCCTGGCGGCGTAGTGTGTTACTGATGGTAGGCTTTGTTACTTTGGTCCCAGCTCTCTGCAGGTCATTTACTAGGTCCCCCCGTGTGGTTCTGGTATTTTTGCTCACCGTTCTTGTGATCATTTTGACCCCACAGGGTGAGATCTTGCGTGGAGCCCCAGATCGAGGGAGATTATCAGTGGTCTTGTATGTCTTCCATTTCCTAATAATTGCTCCCACAGTTGATTTCTTCAAACCAAACTGCTTACCTATTGCAGATTCAGTTTTCCCAGCCTGGTGCAGGTCTACAATTTTGTTTCTGGTGTCCTTTGACAGCTCTTTGGTCTTGGCCATAGTGGAGTTTGGAGTGTGACTGTTTGAGGTTGTGGACAGGTGTCTTTTATACTGATAACAAGTTCAAACAGGTGCCATTAATACAGGTAACGAGTGGAGGACAGAGGAGCCTCTTAAAGAAGAAGTTACAGGTCTGTGAGAGCCAGAAATCTTGCTTGTTTGTAGGTGACCAAATACTTATTTTCCACCATAATTTGCAAATAAATTCATAAAAAATCCTACAATGTGATTTTCTGGATTTTCTTTTCTCAATTTGTCTGTCATAGTTGACGTGTACCTATGATGACAATTACAGGCCTCTCTCATCTTTTTAAGTGGGAGAACTTGCACAATTGGTGGATGACTAAATACTTTTTTCCCTCACTGTATATATATATATATATCGTTTTTCGGTTAGGGATTTTAATGTTAAACACCCTAGAAGAGGGTGTTCATGTTTGTTAGGCATCTACTGGCACCCTGAAGGTCTACTGCATCTACTGGCACCCTGAAGGTCTACTGCATCTACTGGCACCCTGAAGGTCTACTGCATCTACTGGCACCCTGAAGGTCTACTGCATCTACTGGCACCCTGAAGGTCTACTGCATCTACTGGCACCCTGAAGGTCTACTGCATCTACTGGCACCCTGAAGGTCTACTGCATCTACTGGCACCCTGAAGGTCTACTGCATCTACTGGCACCCTGAAGGTCTACGCATCTACTGGCACCCTGAAGGTCTACTGCATCTACTGGCACCCTGAAGGTCTACTGCATCTACTGGCACCCTGAAGGTCTACTGCATCTACTGAAGATACACTGGTCTTCATTTCATATGTCTGAATCACACCGATTCTTATCAGATTAAGCAGTTGATCTATCATTCTTGGAGGGGTGATGTCAGAAAATACAGTCTATCTTGGATTATTTTTGATAAACTGACGGCTATAAAATAGTCATTCGATTATCTATTTAATGTATAGCTTTCACCTAACTGTGTAATGTTTTACCACTGTTTTCCATGATGACTTGATCTGTAGTCTGTATTGACACTGTACAAACCTACTATATTTACTGGCAGGCGAGTAGAGGAACTGGGACTGGCTTTAAAGACCTGGGAGGGAAAGCATGGAAACGTTGGTCAGTTGGTTTCTCCCCTTTTCTCTTTTTCTCTCTGTCTCTGTGCCTCTCTCGCTCTCTCTCTCTGTCTCTCTGTTTCTCTCTCTTTTTCTGTCTGTCTCTCTCTTCTTTGGGAAACCCAGGGTCCCACTGCATGTAAACAGTCTCTTATATAAGTGTCTCTATGGGGTCATGATGAACAGAGGTTTGTGAGGTCACCAATTCTTTGCTGTTTATGTTTTGTGTTTCCCTGTTTTGTTCGTTTTCTTGCTAGGTGCTGTTAGTTTTGTTGTTAGGTGCTGTTAGTTTTGCTGCATGGTGCTGTTAGTTTTGCTGCCTGGTGCTGTTGGTTTTGCTGCTTGGAGCTGTTAGTTTTGCTGCTTGGTGCTGTTAGTTTTGCTGCTAGGTGCTGTTAGTTTTGCTGCTAGGTGCTGTTAGTTTTGCTGCTAGGTGCTGTTCGTTTTGTTACTAGGTGCTGTTCGTTTTGTTCCTTGGTGCTGTTTGTGTTGCTGCTTGGTGCTGTTTGTTTTGCTGCTTGGTGCTGTTGGTTTTGCTGCTTGGTGCTGTTTGTTTTGCTGCTTGGTGCTGTTGGTTTTGCTGCTTGGTGCTGTTAGTTTTGCTGCTAGGTGCTGTTAGTTTTGTTACTAGGTGCTGTTAGTTTTGTTCCTTGGTGCTGTTAGTTTTGCTGCTTGGTGCTGTTGGTTTTGCTTCAGTAGTTTTATTGGAATAACAGACTCAGTTCATTGCTAGGTTTCCTATAGATTGTCCTTAGAATAGGCCACTTGCCAGTTATATAATGTACTTACTAGGTTGTTACAGACTTATTATACTGAACATAAATATAAACGTAACATGTAAAGTGTTAGCTGAAATAAAAGATCCCAGAAATGTTCCATACTCACAAAAAGCATATTTCTCTCAAATGTTGTTTACATCCCTGTTAGTGAGCATTTCTCCTTTGCCAAGATAATCCATCCATCCAATAATATAATAATACTTTTAGCAAAAATGTTTATTTTTAATTCACAATCTGTAGAAACAATGAGAATAGAAAGGTTCAGAACTTTTGTAAAACATCACAGTACGGTTGAAATATATATGGCAAATAGAAATCCTATATGGATGGTGTTAAGAGATAGATGGGAGGTATTGAATGGAGTTGAAGGATGGGACTAATAACAAATAATAACAAGATAACTAATAATGTAAGCATACTGTGTCCATAATAAGTATATAGGTTGTATGTTGGGAGCTTTTGGGAAAGAGCACAGTTAGAAAGATATGGCATATAGAAGCAAACTGGATGGACATCATGAAAATGATCGGAGAGGTTGAGAGTAGAAGAAGTTCAGGAGCAAAAACAAATAAAATAGAATTATTGTAAAATTGACTGTGTCCATAAGGTGTAGATAGTAAGTATAGGCTGGAAGTAGAGGCCTGGGCATTGTTGTTCACTAGTTTACTCCAAGTAGGGAAAGGATGGCGGGGTTGAAAAGTAATAAAGGGGAGTATATATATAAAAAACATGGGGGATTGGAAGTGATGCAGACAATTACATTGATGGAAGTTACAATCTATCTGCAATAGTAAGCTGATCTACCCCCTCCCCAAAAAAAGAAAAAAAGATAATCCATCCACCTGACAGGTGTGGCATATCAAGAAGCTGATTAAACAGCATGATCATTACACAGGTGCACCTTGTGCTGGGGACAATAAAAGGCCACGCTAAAAGGTGCAGTTTTGTCACACAACACAATGCCACAGATGTCTCAAGTTTTTGAGTGCAATTGGCATGCTGACTGCCGTAAGCCTCCAACGTCATTTTAGAGAGTTTGGCAGTACGTCCAACCGGCCTCACAACCGCAGACCACGTGTAACCACGCCAGCCCAGGACCTCCACATCCAGCTTTTTCACCTACGGGATCGTCTGAGACCAGCCACCTGGACAGCTGATGAAACTGTGGGTTTGCACAACCGAAGAATTTCTGCACAAACTGTCAGAAACCGTCTCAGGGAAGCTCATCTGCGTGCTCGACGTCCTCACCAGGATCTTGACCTGACTGCAATTCGGCGTCGTAACGGACTTCAGTGGGCAAATGCTCACCTTCGATGCCTACTGGCACACTGGAGAAGGGGGCTCTTCACGGATGAATCCAGGTTTCAACTGTACCGGGCAGATGGCAGACAACGTGTACGTCGTCATGCTGGCGAGCGGTTTGCTGATGTCAACGTTGTGAACAGAGTGCCCCATGGTGGGGTTATGGTATGGGCAGGCATAAGCTACGGACAATGAACACAATTGCATTTTATCAATGGCAATTTGAATGCACAGAGATACCGTGACGAGATCCTGAGGCCCATTGTCGTGCCATTCATCCGTCGCCATCACCTCATGTTTCAGCATGATAATGCACAGCCCCAAGTCGCAAGGGTCTGTACACAATTCCTGGAAGCTGAAAATGTCCCAGTTCTTCCAAGGCCTGCATACTCACCAGACATGTCACCCATTGAGCATGTTTCGGATGCTCTGGATCGAAGTGTACGACAGTGTGTTCCAGTTCCCGCCAATATCCAGCAACTTCGCACAGTCATTGAAGAGGAGTGGGACAACATTCCACAGGGCACAATGAACAGCCTGATCAACTTTATGCGAAAGAGATGTGTCACACTGCATGAGGCAAATGGTGGTCACACCAGATACTGACTGGTTTTCTGTGACCAACAGATGCATATCTGTATTCCCAGTCATGTGAAATCCATAGATTAGGGCCTAATTTATTTATTTCAATTGACTGATTTCCTTTTGTCATTTAGCAGACGCTCCTATCCAGAGCGACTTAAAGGAGCAATTAGGGTTAAATGCCTTGCTCAAGGGCATATCGACAGATTTGTTTCACCTAGTCGGCACGAGGATTTGAAGCAGAAACCTTCCGGTTACTGGCCCAACGCTCTTAACTGCTAAGCTACCTGCCTATTGTGATAACTACATAATGTAGTACTATGTAATGTAACATGCAGTCATTTCGGCTTGTATCAACTGATTGTAGAACAGCCGTCCTACCACACTAGTAACCTTCTGAATCCATCTGAATCTAAACAGCAGAGCTGACCTGTGTCCCAGGCAGGAAGTAAACACACACTAGAAGATGTTAGAGTGGAGCGGACCCATGGAGAGGCAGGAAGAGGAGGGAGAGCTGCTAGCTGTTCTGTTCTGACCCCCCTGGAATGGAAAGGCCAGCAGAATGTCAGACCAACACACACTCTCACACACATTTGAGTTCCCCATTTAGAACTCAAGTGACATCCATTAATGTTTTCATAAGTAATGAAACTGGTTTTGTACCAAACATGCCCAATGTTTTTATGTGACCTACATTTGACCTTAGATGGGTATCTTTGACCCTCAGTCTCACCTGTTTGTTCTGGTTGACTGGAAGAGGGAATGGGAACTAATGTTCTCTGAGAAACATTGATGATGGTGTCCTCTCTGAGCATCTATTCTAGCAACCATCTCTGGTCCATGTTCTCTGAGAAGATCCGCTCTAACACCTCTCCATCTCTCTTTCCCAGAGTTCCCACCTGGCCCTGATAGACACTCTGATGTTGGCGTACACGGTGGAGATGGTGAGTGTGGATCGGGTGATGGCGTGCGTCCACAGATACTCCTCCCCTCCCAATGACACCTCCTCTCACCCCGACGGACACATCAGAGATCTGCCCTACGACACTGAGGACGCAGTCACCACCTGGATCAACAAGGTAGGGTACTAAGACACACACACAGTCCTCTAATATCTGAGGTCAGAGATACTAAGCCCCACTGTACAGTCGTGGTCAAAAGTTTTGAGAATGACACAAATACTAATTTTCACAAAGTCTACTGCCTCAGTTTTGATGATGGCAATTTGCATATACTCCAGAATGTCATGAAGAGTGATCAGATGAATTGCAATTAATTGTAAAGTCCCTCTTTGCCATGAAAATGAACTTAATCCCCAAAAAACATTTCCACTGCATTTCAGCCCTGCCACAAAAGGACCAGCTGCCATCATGTCAGTGATTCTCTCGTTAACACAGGTGAAAGTGTTGATGAGGACAAGGCTGGAGATCACTCTGTGATGCTGATTGAGTTAGAATAACAGACTGGAAGCTTTAAAAGGAGGGTGGTGCTTGAAATCATTGTTCTTCCTCTGTTAACCATGGTTACCTGCAAGGAAACACGTGCCGTCATCATTGCTTTGCACAAAAAGGGCTTCACAGGCAAGGATATTGCTGCTAGTAAGATTGCACCTAAATCAACCATTTATTGGATCATCAAGAACTTCAAGGAGAGAGGTTCAATTGTTGTGAAGAAGGCGTCAGGGCGCCCAAGAATGTCCAGCAAGCGGCAGGACCGTCTCCTAAAGTTGATTCAGCTGCGGGATCGGGGCACCACCAGTGCAGAGCTTGCTCAGGAATGGCAGCAGGCAGGTGTGAGTGCATCTGCACGCACAGTGAGGCGAAGACTTTTGGAGGATGGCCTGGTGTCAAGAAGGGCAGCAAAGAAGCCACTTCTCTCCAGGAAAAACATCAGGGACAGACTGATATTCTACAAAAGGTACAGGGATTGGACTGCTGAGGACTGGGGTAAAGTCATTTTCTCTGATGAATCCCCTTTCCGATTGTTTGGGGCATCCGGAAAACACCTTGTCCGGAGAAGACCAGGTGAGCGCTACCATCAGTCCTGTCTCATGCCAACAGTAAAGCATCCTGAGACCATTCATGTGTGGGGTTGCTTCTCAGCCAAGGGAGTGGGCTCATTCACAATTTTGCCTAAGAACACAGCCATGAATAAAGAATGGTACCAACACATCCTCCGAGAGCAACTTCTCCCAACCATCCAAGAACAGTTTGGTGACGACCAATGCCTTTTCCAGCATGATGGAGCACCTTGCCATATGGCAAAAGTGATAACTAAGTGGCTCGGGAACAAATCATCTAAATTTTGGGTCCATGGCCAGGAAACTCCCCAGACCTAAATCCCATTGAGAAGTTGTGGTCGATCCTCAAGTGGCGGGTGGACAAACAAAAACCCACAAATTCTGACAAACTCCAAGAATTGATTATGCAAGAATGGGCTACCATCAGTCAGGATGTGGCCCAGAAGTTAATTGACAGCATGCCAGGGCGGATTGCAGAGGTCTTGAAAAAGAAGGGTCAATACTGCAAATATTGACTCTTTGCATAAACTTAATGTAATTGTCAATAAAAGCCTTTGACACTTATGGAATGCTTGTATTTATACTTCAGTATACCATAGTAACATCTGACAAAAATATCTAAACACTGAAGCAGCGAACTTTGTGAAGACCAATACTTGTGTAATTCTCAAAACTTTGACCACAACTGTATATTCTTAAAACTGAGATCCGCGAAAGGTGAAACGGCGCCACTGGCCGCCCTTGGCGCATTTGTTATTGTTTTTGTTTAGGGGAAATTAGCATCCAGCATTGTGGGTAAAAACATAGTAGAACTCTATCGTGTTCTATCGTGCGTGCAATGATGTCAGAGGGAAAAAAACAGAGTTTGTTGTTGTAAGTAACGTCTCTGTTGTTGTAATATTGCAAACGGACGTGGCAGTTTCACCGCTACGGATTCCATCTTTAAAGGACACGCAACTTCCGTTACATGTCAGATCAGATTACTGAGAGAAAACCCAGTCAGAATAAACTTGATCTCATCTTAAGGTCTGCTTACATAGGATTGGGAGGTTTAACCAGGAACCAAATGTACATACTGTCAGAGTCTTAGCCCTAAAAGATAGTTCTGGTTAGCTCCTAATATTCGGATAATGCATCCCCACCATTGGAATCCTAATAACAACCCATCAAAACAAGTCTGGCTCTGTCATTGAGCTTGTTGACATTCCTCCCTGCAGAAGCCCATGTGCTTCCTGCTCCCGCTGCAGGCCAAGGCCAGACGGATACCAAAATGCAAGCACGCATGCACACACACACACATACACACACACACACACACAGACACACACGTGTACACATATAATGAGCAACACATGGACAAATGTACACTAATGCGGAGAAATGAATACACACACATACGCAAGAAACACATAGATACACACATGATCACTCACTCGTGGATGGACTCGCACATACACACACACACACACACAAACACTCACACACGGCAGCTCGCAGGCAGACAGTAGTGTACCATTGTGAGCCTCAGTAGAGCTGGCAAGGCTGGAGGAGAGAAGTGTTCATGTGTATAATAAAGCCAATGTTACATCACTGTGTGTGTGTGTGTGTGTGTGTGTGTGTGTGTGTGTGTGTGTGTGTGTGTGTGTGTGTGTGTTACATCACTCGCACTGGAGCTCTTTGAAGAGAATGGCAACAGCCCTAGAAAAACATGTCCGGGACTTTTTCATTAAAACCAAACCTATCAGACAATGGACTCCTTCTGTTTCCCCCCATGATGTTTGTTACACTTCGCACAGCGTCACAACAAGGCTTAGAGCCGGAACGTTTATGAGCCTATGAGTGGTAGCAATGTTTTCATGTGCTGAATGATGAAGTCATAGTACTGCTTTGTAGTTTTTTTAACTGAAGTAGCTACATTATGGTAGCTGTAATCTCACCTACATTATGGTAGCTGTAATCTCACCTACATTATGGTAGCTGTAATCTCCCCTACATTATGGTAGCTGTAAGCTCACCTACATTATGGTAGCTGTAATCTCACCTACATTATGGTAGCTGTAATCTCACCTACATTATGGTAGCTGTAATCTCCCCTACATTATGGTAGCTGTAATCTCCCCTACATTATGGTGGCTGTAATCTCACCTACATTATGGTAGCTGTAATCTCCCCTACATTATGGTAGCTGTAATCTCACCTGCATTATGGTAGCTGTAATCTCATGTACATTATGGTGGCTGTAATCTCCATTACATTATGGTAGCTGTAATCTCCCCTACATTATGGTAGCTGTAATCTCCCCTACATTATGGTGGCTGTAATCTCACCTACATTATGGTAGCTGTAATCTCCCCTACATTATGGTGGCTGTAATCTCACCTACATTATGGTAGCTGTAATCTCACCTACATTATGGTAGCTGTAATCTCACCTACATTATGGTAGCTGTAATCTCACCTACATTATGGTAGCTGTAATATCCTCTACATTATGGTAGCTGTAATCTCACCTACATTATGGTAGCTGTAATCTCACCTACATTATGGTGGATGTAATCTCACCTACATTATGGTAGCTGTAATCTCACCTACATTATGGTAGCTGTAATCTCACCTACATTATGGTAGCTGTAATCTCACCTACATTATGGTAGCTGTAATCTCACCTACATTATGGTAGCTGTAATCTCCCCTACATTATGGTGGCTGTAATCTCCCCTACATTATGTTAGCTGTAATCTCCCCTACATTATGGTAGCTGTAATCTCACCTACATTATGGTATATGTAATCTCACCTACATTATGGTAGCTGTAATCTCACCTACATTATGGTGGCTGTAATCTCCCCTACATTATGGTGGCTGTAATCTCCCCTACATTATGGTAGCTGTAATCTCCCCTACATTATGGTAGCTGTAATCTCCCCTACATTATGGTAGCTGTAATCTCACCTACATTATGGTAGCTGTAATCTCCCCTACATTATGGTGTAATCTCACCTACATTATGGTAGCTGTAATCTCCCCTACATTATGGTGGCTGTAATCTCCCCTACATTATGGTGGCTGTAATCTCCCCTACATTATGTTAGCTGTAATCTCCCCTACATTATGGTAGCTGTAATCTCACCTACATTA
The DNA here is from genome assembly GCF_020615455.1 of Coregonus clupeaformis. Taxonomy (NCBI): domain Eukaryota; kingdom Metazoa; phylum Chordata; class Actinopteri; order Salmoniformes; family Salmonidae; genus Coregonus; species Coregonus clupeaformis. The sequence continues at coordinate 56,443,927 of NC_059212.1, forward strand.
TGGTATATGTAATCTCACCTACATTATGGTAGCTGTAATCTCACCTACATTATGGTGGCTGTAATCTCCCCTACATTATGGTGGCTGTAATCTCCCCTACATTATGGTAGCTGTAATCTCCCCTACATTATGGTAGCTGTAATCTCCCCTACATTATGGTAGCTGTAATCTCACCTACATTATGGTAGCTGTAATCTCCCCTACATTATGGTGTAATCTCCCCTACATTATGGTAGCTGTAATCTCCCCTACATGATGGTAGCTGTAATCTCATGTACATTATGGTGGCTGTAATCTCCATTACATTATGGTAGCTGTAATCTTACCTACATTATGGTGGCTGTAATCTCACCTACATTATGGTAGCTGTAATCTCCCCTACATTATGGTAGCTGTAATCTCCCCTACATTATGGTAGCTGTAATCTCCCCTACATTATGGTGGCTGTAATCTCCCCTACATTATGGTGGCTGTAATCTCACCTACATTATGGTAGCTGTAATCTCACCTACATTATGGTAGCTGTAATCTCCCCTACATTATGGTAGCTGTAATCTCCCCTACATTATGGTAGCTGTAATCTCCCCTACATGATGGTCGCTGTAATCTCATGTACATTATGGTGGCTGTAATCTCACCTACATTATGGTAGCTGTAATCTTCCCTACATTATGGTAGCAGTAATCTCCCCTACATTATGGTAGCTGTAATCTCATGTACATTATGGTGGCTGTAATCTCCCCTACATTATGGTGGCTGTAATCTCACCTACATTATGGTGGCTGTAATCTCACCTACATTATGGTAGCTGTAATCTCACCTACATTATGGTAGCTGTAATCTCACCTACATTATGGTAGCTGTAATCTCCCCTACATTATGGTGGCTGTTATCTCCCCTACATTATGGTGGCTGTAATCTCCCCTACATTATGGTAGCTGTAATCTCATGTACATTATGGTGGCTGTAATCTCCATTACATTATGGTAGCTGTAATCTCACCTACATTATGGTAGCTGTAATCTCCCCTACATGATGGTAGCTGTAATCTCATGTACATTATGGTGGCTGTAATCTCACCTACATTATGGTGGCTGTAATCTCCATTACATTATGGTAGCTGTAATCTCACCTACATTATGGTAGCTGTAATCTCCCCTACATTATGGTGGCTGTAATCTCCCCTACATTATGGTGGCTGTAATCTCCCCTACATTATGGTGGCTGTAATCTCACCTACATTATGGTGGCTGTAATCTCACCTACATTATGGTGGCTGTAATCTCCCCTACATTATGGTGGCTGTAATCTCCCCTACATTATGGTGGCTGTAATCTCACCTACATTATGGTGGCTGTAATCTCACCTACATTATGGTGGCTGTAATCTCACCTACATTATGGTAGCTGTAATCTCCCCTACATTATGGTAGCTGTAATCTCCCCTACATTATGGTGGCTGTAATCTCCCCTACATTATGGTGGCTGTAATCTCCCCTACATTATGGTGGCTGTAATCTCCCCTACATTATGGTGGCTGTAATCTCACCTACATTATGGTAGCTGTAATCTCCCCTACATTATGGTAGCTGTAATCTCCCCTACATTATGGTGGCTGTAATCTCCCCTACATTATGGTGGCTGTAATCTCCCCTACATTATGGTGGCTGTAATCTCCCCTACATTATGGTGGCTGTAATCTCCCCTACATTATGGTAGCTGTAATCTCCCCTACATTATGGTGGCTGTAATCTCCCCTACATTATGGTAGCTGTAATCTCCCCTACATTATGGTAGCTGTAATCTCACCTACATTATGGTAGCTGTAATCTCACCTACATTATGGTAGCTTTAATCTCACCTACATTATGGTGGCTGTAATCTCACCTACATTATGGTAGCTGTAATCTCCCCTACATTATGGTAGCTGTAATCTCCCCTACATTATGGTGGCTGTAATCTCCCCTACATTATGGTAGCTGTAATCTCACCTACATTATGGTAGCTGTAATCTCCCCTACATTATGGTAGCTGTAATCTCCCCTACATTATGGTGGCTGTAATCTCACCTACATTATGGTGGCGTAATCTCACCACCCAGAATGCTTAATCTGCCACAAGAGACTGTACTCACCACTGAAAGTCACTGTTTCCTCTCTTTCTCTCTCACTTACACACACACAAAAACAAAACCTCTACATTCACTCCCCCTCATTACTTGTTGGTAATGTGGCCCTCTCCTTCTTCCCCCCTCTCTCTCTCTCTCTCTCTCTCTCTCTCTCTCTCTCTCTCTCTCTCTCTCGCTCTCTCTCTCTCTCTCTCTCTCTCTAGGTGAATGAGCACCTCAGGGAGATTCTGGTGGAGGAGCAGAGGTTGAGAGAGAGCTCTTGCCTTGAGACCACAGCTACTGGATCACATAGGGTGAGTACACACATTCCCCCTGCTAACAGAAAACATCAACTCAGTCTCATGCCAGCTGTATAGAGAGACGCTGCTACACTACGAGAGAGAGAGAGAGAGAGACTGCACTGCACTGCAGGTATTTATGGAAGGCCTACATTCTTAGAAAAAAATATTACAAAAGGGTTCTTCGGCTGTCCCTATAGGAGAACCCTTTTTTTTGTTCTAGTTAGAAACTTTTTGGGTTCCATGTAGAACCCTCCCTGGAACCAAAAATAGTTCTACCTGGAATCAAAAAGGGTTCTCCTATGGGGACAGCCGAAGAACCCTTTTAGAACCCTTTTTCTAAGAATGTAGGTAGGTAGGTAGGTAAGTATGTAGGCAAGTAGCAGGTAGCCTAGCGGTTAAGAGAGTTGGGCCAGTAACCAAAAGGTCGCTAGATCGAATCCCTGAGCCAACTAGGTGAAAAATCTGTCGATGTGCCCTTGAGCAAGGCATCTTAACCCTTATTGCTCTGGATAAGAGTGTCTGTAAAATGTATGTGACAGTCTGAGTCACTCCTCTGGTCTCTACTGCTGACAGAACAAAGAGACTGTCATCATCTCGCTCACAGAGACCTGTGTCAGGTCACGACCCTGTCTGAGAGGTCAAAGTTCAAACCAAAAATAACTTGATCTTTAACTATTGTTTCCATGTAGCCAGATCAAAATTCCTTATTGGTAAACAGTCAGCTCACTGTGAAAACAAAGGATATGATTGCTAGCAAAGTTGTTATTGTAGATACAATGTTAGATTATTAGATTGACCTGGTTAAATAAAGGGTAAATCAACCAAACTGTGCCTTTTGAAAGGCAAAGGTTGTGTGTCTTGTGACTAGAGCTTAACTCTGTTACAGTTGGGGAACTATTACAGAGGTAGTTGCTCTTGAAAGAGTCACACAGTGACGTCAGAAGACCTTTTCTCATTCATCACATCTACCTACTACAACTGTCCTCTCTGTGGCTCTGCTGTATTAAGAGAGATATCTCCTTATCTGAGCTGAAAACACAGTCATAAACCATCACACACACACACACAGCCCCCACACCCCACCCCCACCTCCACTCCACGTACACACACACACACACACTATCCTTTTCAAAGTGGAAAACAAGGAGTTCCTGCTGGGAATGATTCCCTCAGCCAGAGAAGAACTGTAAGCTCCCAATTAGCTGCTGTAACACAACCCTATCTATCACTGCCTTCATCAGAGTCAACACAGACAGGGCTGTCTATTCACTGTAAAGAAGGTTGCGTTCCCAAATGGCACCCTATTCCCTACATAGTGCACTACTTTTGACCAGAGCCATATGGGCCCTGGTAAAAGTTAGTGCACTATATAGGAAATAGTGTGCCATTTGGGAAGCAGACGAAGTAGTAGATTTAGTTTCACTTCTTGAACACAAACAACAACCCCTTTCTATTTACAAACAACAACTGTCTCTATTTAAGGGTTGTGTGTGTGACTTCATCTGATGAAGGGAGGGGGGGGGCGGGGTTGTAGGTGTGTGTGTGTGTGTGTGTGTGTGTGCGTGCGTGCGTGCGTGTGTGAGAACATTGTCTTTTGAGTACTCTTTGTCAGTTGTTGACAAAGGAGACACTCACAGTAGCCACTGGGTAATTTCAGATTGAATAGGACATATAGGGAGGGAATCTATCAGCTTCATACCTCCCACTGGTCTGGATGCAGGGCTTTTTCTGCATAGAAAAGTCTTGGCCGGGCCACCTATGTGTTCTTTCACCCGTGTCCCAAAAAAAATAAAAATATTCTGTGTAAACTTAAAGGACTAAAACCAGATTTAAAATATGTAGAAAAGATCATGGACTAATATATTTTTCAATAAGATCATCTTTGAGAACTAACAATCACCTAAATAAAAGCTAGACAGTCAGGGAGAATCTACATTTTTTAAAATTATGCATACAGGAGTATTTTTGTCATGGCATGGGTTGATTTTGTTATAATGTTTGAGTCACTGCAAAATGTGTAGAATTGCAGGAAATGTGCTTTAAAACTGCACATTTTGTCACTGCGGCCAACAGGAGGGCCTCTAAAATGTTAGGTCGGCGACCGCACCATTGTCCGCTCCCATGGCCACGCCCATGGCCACGCCCCAGCAAAGCCCACCACCTAAGCCCCATTTAGACCTGAGCCTTCCTAGGCCTGATGGTTCTCTCCTCTCTTTAGACCTGAGCCTTCCCAGGCCTGATGGTTCTCTCCTCTCTGTAGACCTGAGCCTTCCTAGGCCTGATGGTTCTCTCCTCTCTGTAGACCTGAGCCTTCCTAAGCCTGATGGTTCTCTCACTCTCTGTAGACCTGAGCCTTCCTACGCCTGATGGTTCTCTCCTCTCTGTAGACCTGAGCCTTCCCAAGCCTGATGGTTCTCCACTCTCTGTAGACCTGAGCCTTCCTAGGCCTGATGGTTCTCTCCTCTCTGTAGACCTGAGCCTTCCTAGGCCTGATGGTTCTCTCCTCTCTGTAGACCTGAGCCTTCCTAGGCCTGATGGTTCTCTCCTCTCTGTAGACCTGAGCCTTCCTAGGCCTGATGGTTCTCCACTCTCTGTAGACCTGAGCCTTCCTAGGCCTGATGGTTCTCCACTCTCTGTAGACCTGAGCCTTCCTAGGCCTGATGGTTCTCTCCTCTCTGTAGACCTGAGCCTTCCTAGGCCTGATGGTTCTCTCCTCTCTGTAGACCTGAGCCTTCCTAGGCCTGATGGTTCTCTCCTCTCTGTAGACCTGAGCCTTCCTAGGCCTGATGGTTCTCTCCTCTCTGTAGACCTGAGCCTTCCTAGGCCTGATGGTTCTCCCCTCTCTGTAGACCTGAGCCTTCCTAGGCCTGATGGTTCTCCCCTCTCTGTAGACCTGAGCCTTCCTAGGCCTGATCGTGCTCTCCTCTCTGTAGACCTGAGCCTTCCTAGGCCTGATGGTTCTCCCCTCTCTTCCTCTTGTTGTCATTGTGCCCATTGTTATCTCATAGGCTCCAGACAAATGGTATTGGAGACTGGTACCTGTAAGGCTATCTATCAGCCTCTCCCTCTCCCCAGACTCCCCCTTCCCCCAAACTCCCTAATCATTCTCTCCTTGCCTTGCACCAGACCGTGACCCTATCCCACCTGCAGCCCCCTCTATCCTTAGTTTTGGGTTTGCCAATGCTTGTATCCCATCATGCATTGCTGGAGCAGGTGCTAACTACCCTCCAACCCCCACTGGGGATGTCCGGCCCGCTCCTTCCCTGGTTAGCTCACATGTTGTTTGTTACAGATACTGAATAACATGAACAAGAACTGTATGGAAAAGCTCATAGTGCACTTCAATGCTACATCAGATAAAATGCAACACATCCCCCAAAGGTCTCCTCTCTGAGTGAGAACCAGTCATGGTGTGATTTTACCACTCAGCCCTCTAGTAAAGTAATGGACGCCCGGCCTGTCCCTCTGTATTAAGGGTCAGACTGAGAGCAGAAAGGGGAACCAGTGGATGTACCGAGGTGTTATAGGCCCTGAGAGAGGCAGATCTACAGATCTACAGATGATATACACTGACTGTACAAAACATTAGGAACACCTTCCTAAAAATGCGTTGCATCGAAGGTGGACTCCAATCAAGTTGTAGAAACATCAAGGACGATCAAGGGAAACAGGATGCACCTGAGCTCAATTTCGAGTCTCATAGCAAAGGTTCTGAATACTTATGTAAATGTTATTTTACTGATGCTCTTTAATTATTTTTATTTTTTAGTTATCCATTTTTTACTTAACATTTTTATTAAAACTGCATTGTTGGTTAAGGGCTTGTAAGTAAGCATTTCACAGTAAGGTCTACACCTGTTGTATTCGGCGCATGTGACAAATATTTTTTTATTTTTTATTTATTTTTTTTTTTGCAGAAATTACTACAAACCTGTTTTTGCTTTGTCATTATGGGGTCTTGTATGTAGATTGATGAGGGGAAAAAACAATTTAATCAATTTTAGAATAAGGCTGTAATGTAACAAAATGTGGAACAAGGTAAGGGGTCTGAATACTTTCTGAATGCATCGTTTGTCTTGCCCATTCACCCTCTGAATGACACACATATACATTCCATGTCTCAATTGTCTTAAGGATAAAAAAAATCCTTCTTTAACCTGTCTCCTCCCCTTCATCTACACTGATTGACGTGGATTTAACAAGTGACATCAATAAGGGATCATAGCTTTGACCAGGATTCACCTGGTCAGTCTATGTCATGGAAAGAGCAGGTGTTCTTAATGTTTTGTACACTCAGTGTATTACATTTACATTTTAGTCATTTAGCAGACGCTCTTATCCAGGACACCACAGTACAGTAGATTTATACCTGTAGGATATAGTAGTACAGTAGATTGATCTGGTCCTAGTGGTTCATGTAGCTCAATGTGTAAATCAATGAACAGTAACACCTACGTGTAATTACAGTACAGTAACTCATCCTGGTTATGGTAGTGGAAGTGTAGCCTGGGTGCCTGACTGTTTTTGCATTCAACAACGATACAGCATCTTTGCCGTACAGGACAATGTCGCCTAGTAAAGATGGCATTGGTCGATCTATCAATGTCAAGTAGCCTAGTAAAGATGGCATTGGTCGATCTATCAATGTCACGTAGCCTAGTAAAGATGGCATTGGTCGATCCGTCAATGTCTCCACCATCTGTTTTCTTTGCATGCAGCGACACCCGACTAACTGTTTAGTCTGAACCCTTTGGTGCTTGAAAAAACCCCAGACTAAACTACTGTATGAGGGGTGTGTGTGTGTGTTTGTGTGTGTGTGTGTGTGAGAGCGAGAGCGAGAGAAAGAGTGTGTGCTTGTGACTGTGCATCTGTGCGTGACAGAGTGCTGGTGTACATGTGTGTTTGAGGAGCCTTTATATGAATCCATACCTCCCGGTCCTTACTCTAATTCCATACATTAACTGTATATCACTGACCGTCATCTCTCCGTCTTGTTGTTGCCATGGCTACAGGCCCGCTGCAGGAGGGAGCATGCCCAGCAGAGGTCAGCTCCATCACTCCCCCTGGTGGACAATCTGCTAAAGGACAACACAGACGGCTGTGCCCTGTCCGTACTCCTCCACTTCTACTGCACAACGTCTGTCAGACTGGAAGGTAACGTACAGGAGGGTTAGTCTATCACTTCATACCTGTAGCCTGCTCTGTCAGACTGGAAGGTAACGTACAGGAAGGTTAGTCTATCACTTCATACCTGTAGCCTGCTCTGTCAGACTGGAAGGTACCGTACAGGAAGGTTAGTCTATCACTTCATACCTGTAGCCTGCTCTGTCAGACTGGAAGGTAACGTACAGGAAGGTTAGTCTATCACTTCATACCTGTAGCCTGCTCTGTCAGACTGGAGGTAACGTACAGGAAGGTTAGTCTAACACTTCAAACCTGTAGCCTGCTCTGTCAGACTGGAAGGTACCGTACAGGAAGGTTAGTCTATCACTTCATACCTCTAGCCTTCTCTGTCAGACTGGAAGGTACCGTACAGGAAGGTTAGTCTATCACGTCATACCTGTAGCTTTCTCTGTCAGACTGGAAGGTAACGTACAGGAAGTTTAGTCTATCACTTCATACCTGTAGCCTGCTCTGTCAGACTGGAAGGTACCGTACAGGAAGGTTAGTCTATCACTTCATACCTGTAGCTTTCTCTGTCAGACTGGAAGGTAACGTACAGGAAGTTTAGTCTATCACTTCATACCTGTAGCCTTCTCAGTCAGACTGGAAGGTACCGTACAGGAAGGTTAGTCTATCACTTCATACCTGTAGCCTGCTCTGTCAGACTGGAAGGTAACGTACAGGAAGTTTAGTCTTACCTTCATACCTGTAGCCTGCTCTGTCAGACTGGATGGTACCGTACAGGAAGGTTAGTCTATCACTTCATACCTGTAGCCTGCTCTGTCAGACTGGAAGGTAACGTACAGGAAGTTTAGTCTATCACTTCATACCTGTAGCCTTCTCTGTCAGACTGGAAGGTACCGTACAGGAAGGTTAGTCTATCACTTCATACCTGTAGCCTTCTCTGTCAGACTGGAAGGTAACGTACAGGAAGGTTAGTCTATCACTTCATACCTGTAGCCTGCTCTGTCAGACTGGAAGGTACCGTACAGGAAGGTTAGTCTATCACTTCATACCTGTAGCCTGCTCTGTCAGACTGGAAGGTAACGTACAGGAAGGTTAGTCTATCACTTCATACCTGTAGCCTTCTCTGTCAGACTGGAAGGTAACGTACAGGAAGGTTAGTCTATCACTTCATACCTGTAGCCTTCTCTGTCAGACTGGAAGGTAACGTACAGGAAGGTTAGTCTATCACTTCATACCTGTAGCCTTCTCTGTCAGACTGGAAGGTAACGTACAGGAAGGTTAGTCTATCACTTCATACCTGTAGCCTTCTCTGTCAGACTGGAAGGTACCGTACAGGAAGGTTAGTCTATCACTTCATACCTGTAGCCTTCTTTGTCAGACTGGAAGGTACCGTACAGGAAGGTTATTCTATCACTTCATACCTGTAGCCTGCTCTGTCAGACTGGAAGGTAACGTACAGGAAGGTTAGTCTATCACTTCATACCTGTAGCCTTCTTTGTCAGACTGGAAGGTACCGTACAGGAAGGTTAGTCTATCACTTACTTCATACCTGTAGCCTTCTCTGTCAGACTGGAAGGTACCGTACAGGAAGGTTATTCTATCACTTCATACCTGTAGCCTTCTCTGTCAGACTGGAGGTAACGTACAGGAAGGTTAGTCTATCACTACATACCTGTAGCCTGCTCTGTCAGATTGGAAGATACCGTACAGGAAGGTTAGTCTATCACTTCATACCTGTAGCCAGCTCTGTCAGACTGGAAGGTAACGTACAGGAAGGTTAGTCATTCACTTTATACCTGTAGCCTGCTCTGTCAGATTGGAAGGTACCGTACAGGAAGGTTAGTCTATCACTTCATACCTGTAGCCTGCTCTGTCAGACTGGAAGGTACCATACAGGAAGGTTAGTCTATCACTTCATACCTGTAGCCTTCTCTGTCAGACTGGAAGGTACCGTACAGGAAGGTTAGTCTATCACTTCAAACCTGTAGCCTTGTCTGTCAGACTGGAAGGTAACGTACAGGAAGTTTAGTCTATCACTTCAAACCTGTAGCCTTGTCTGTCAGACTGGAAGGTAACGTACAGGAAGTTTAGTCTATCACTTCATACCTGTAGCCTTCTCTGTCAGACTGGAAGGTGCCGTACAGGAAGGTTAGTCTATCACTTCATACCTGTAGCCTTCTCTGTCAGACTGGAAGGTACCGTACAGGAGGGTTATTCTATCACTTCATACCTGTAGCCTGCTCTGTCAGACTGGAAGGTAACGTACAGGAAGGTTAGTCTATCACTTCATACCTGTAGCCTGCTCTGTCAGACTGGAAGGTAACGTACAGGAAGGTTAGTCTATCACTTCATACCTGTAGCCTGCTCTGTCAGACTGGAAGGTACCGTACAGGAAGTTTAGTCTATCACTTCATACCTTTAGCCTTCTCTGTCAGACTGGAAGGTAACGTACAGGAAGGTTAGTCTATCACTTCATACCTGTAGCTTTCTCTGTCAGACTGGAAGGTAACGTACAGGAAGTTTAGTCTATCACTTCATACCTGTAGCCTGCTCTGTCAGACTGGAAGGTACCGTACAGGAAGGTTAGTCTATCACTTCATACCTGTAGCTTTCTCTGTCAGACTGGAAGGTAACGTACAGGAAGTTTAGTCTATCACTTCATACCTGTAGCCTTCTCAGTCAGACTGGAAGGTACCGTACAGGAAGGTTAGTCTATCACTTCATACCTGTAGCCTGCTCTGTCAGACTGGAAGGTAACGTACAGGAAGGTTAGTCATTCCCTTCATACCTGTATTCTGCTCTGTCAGACTGGATGGTGCCGTACAGGAAGGTTAGTCTATCACTTCATACCTGTAGCCTGCTCTGTCAGACTGGAAGGTAACGTACAGGAAGGTTAGTCTATCACTTCATACCTGTAGCCTGCTCTGTCAGACTGGAAGGTACCGTACAGGAAGGTTAGTCTATCACTTCATACCTGTAGCCTTCTCTGTCAGACTGGAGGTAACATACAGGAAGGTTATTCTATCACTTCATATCTGTAGCCTGCTCTGTCAGACTGGAAGGTACCGTACAGGAAGGTTAGTCTATCACTTCATACCTGTAGCCTGCTCTGTCAGACTGGAAGGTACCGTACAGGAAGGTTAGTCTATCACTTCATACCTGTAGCCTTCTCTGTCAGACTGGAAGGTAATGTACAGGAAGGTTATTCTATCACTTCATACCTGTAGCCTTCTCTGTCAGACTGGAAGGTAACGTACAGGAAGGTTAGTCTATCACTTCATACCTGTAGCCTTCTCTGTCAGACTGGAAGGTAACGTACAGGAAGGTTAGTCTATCACTTCATACCTGTAGCCTTCTCTGTCAGACTGGAAGGTACCGTACAGGAAGGTTAGTCTATCACTTCATACCTGTAGCCTTCTTTGTCAGACTGGAAGGTACCGTACAGGAAGTTTATTCTATCACTTCATACCTGTAGCCTGCTCTGTCAGACTGGAAGGTAACGTACAGGAAGGTTAGTCTATCACTTCATACCTGTAGCCTTCTTTGTCAGACTGGAAGGTACCGTACAGGAAGGTTAGTCTATCACTTCTTCATACCTGTAGCCTTCTCTGTCAGACTGGAAGGTACCGTACAGGAAGGTTAGTCTATCACTTCATACCTGTAGCCTTCTCTGTCAGACTGGAAGGTAACGTACAGGAAGTTTAGTCTATCACTACATACCTGTAGCCTGCTCTGTCAGACTGGAAGGTACCGTACAGGAAGGTTAGTCTATCACTTCATACCTGTAGCCTGCTCTGTCAGACTGGAAGGTAACGTACAGGAAGGTTAGTCATTCACTTTATACCTGTAGCCTGCTCTGTCAGATTGGAAGGTACCGTACAGGAAGGTTAGTCTATCACTTCATACCTGTAGCCTGCTCTGTCAGACTGGAAGGTACCATACAGGAAGGTTAGTCTATCACTTCATACCTGTAGCCTTCTCTGTCAGACTGGAAGGTACCGTACAGGAAGGTTAGTCTATCACTTCAAACCTGTAGCCTTGTCTGTCAGACTGGAAGGTAACGTAGAGGAAGTTTAGTCTATCACTTCAAACCTGTAGCCTTGTCTGTCAGACTGGAAGGTAACGTACAGGAAGTTTAGTCTATCACTTCATACCTGTAGCCTTCTCTGTCAGACTGGAAGGTGCCGTACAGGAAGGTTATTCTATCACTTCATACCTGTAGCCTGCTCTGTCAGACTGGAAGGTAACGTACAGGAAGGTTAGTCTATCACTTCATACCTGTTGCCTGCTCTGTCAGACTGGAAGGTAACGTACAGGAAGGTTAGTCTATCACCTCATACCTGTAGCCTGCTCTGTCAGACTGGAAGGTACCGTACAGGAAGTTTAGTCTATCACTTCATACCTTTAGCCTTCTCTGTCAGACTGGAAGGTAACGTACAGGAAGGTTAGTCTATCACTTCATACCTGTAGCTTTCTCTGTCAGACTGGAAGGTAACGTACAGGAAGGTTAGTCTATCACTTCATACCTGTAGCCTGCTCTGTCAGACTGGAAGGTACCGTACAGGAAGGTTAGTCTATCACTTCATACCTGTAGCTTTCTCTGTCAGACTGGAAGGTAACGTACAGGAAGTTTAGTCTATCACTTCATACCTGTAGCCTTCTCAGTCAGACTGGAAGGTACCGTACAGGAAGGTTAGTCTATCACTTCATACCTGTAGCCTGCTCTGTCAGACTGGAAGGTAACGTACAGGAAGGTTAGTCATTCCCTTCATACCTGTATTCTGCTCTGTCAGACTGGATGGTGTTGTACAGGAAGGTTAGTCTATCACTTCATACCTGTAGCCTGCTCTGTCAGACTGGAAGGTAACGTACAGGAAGGTTAGTCTATCACTTCATACCTGTAGCCTGCTCTGTCAGACTGGAAGGTACCGTACAGGAAGGTTAGTCTATCACTTCATACCTGTAGCCTTCTCTGTCAGACTGGAGGTAACATACAGGAAGGTTATTCTATCACTTCATATCTGTAGCCTGCTCTGTCAGACTGGAAGGTACCGTACAGGAAGGTTAGTCTATCACTTCATACCTGTAGCCTGCTCTGTCAGACTGGAAGGTAACGTACAGGAAGGTTAGTCTATCACTTCATACCTGTAGCCTTCTCTGTCAGACTGGAAGGTAATGTACAGGAAGGTTATTCTATCACTTCATACCTGTAGCCTTCTCTGTCAGACTGGAAGGTAACGTACAGGAAGGTTAGTCTATCACTTCATACCTGTAGCCTTCTCTGTCAGACTGGAAGGTACCGTACAGGAAGGTTAGTCTATCACTTCATACCTGTAGCCTTCTCTGTCAGACTGGAAGGTACCGTACAGGAAGGTTAGTCTATCACTTCATACCTGTAGCCTTCTCTGTCAGACTGGAAGGTACCGTACAGGAAGGTTAGTCTATCACTTCATACCTGTAGCCTGCTCTGTCAGACTGGAAGGTAACGTACAGGAAGGTTAGTCTATCACTTCATACCTGTAGCCTTCTTTGTCAGACTGGAAGGTACCGTACAGGAAGGTTAGTCTATCACTTACTTCATACCTGTAGCCTTCTCTGTCAGACTGGAAGGTACCGTACAGGAAGGTTATTCTATCACTTCATACCTGTAGCCTTCTCTGTCAGACTGGAAGGTAACGTACAGGAAGGTTAGTCTATCACTTCATACCTGTAGCCTGCTCTGTCAGACTGGAAGGTACCGTACAGGAAGGTTAGTCTATCACTTCATACCTGTAGCCAGCTCTGTCAGACTGGAAGGTAACGTACAGGAAGGTTAGTCATTCACTTCATACCTGTAGCCTGCTCTGTCAGACTGGAAGGTACCGTACAGGAAGGTTAGTCTATCACTTCATACCTGTAGCCTGCTCTGTCAGACTGGAAGGTACCGTACAGGAAGGTTAGTCTATCACTTCATACCTGTAGCCTTCTCTGTCAGACTGGAAGGTACCGTACAGGAAGGTTAGTCTATCACTTCATACCTGTAGCCTTCTCTGTCAGACTGGAAGGTAACGTACAGGAAGTTTAGTCTAACACTTCATACCTGTAGCCTTGTCTGTCAGACTGGAAGGTAACGTACAGGAAGGTTAGTCTATCACTTCATACCTGTAGCCTTCTCTGTCAGACTGGAAGGTGCCGTACAGGAAGGTTAGTCTATCACTTCATACCTGTAGCCTTCTCTGTCAGACTGGAAGGTACCGTACAGGAGGGTTAGTCTATCACTTCATACCTGTAGCCTGCTCTGTCAGACTGGAAGGTAACGTACAGGAAGGTTAGTCTATCACTTCATACCTGTAGCCTGCTCTGTCAGACTGGAAGGTAACGTACAGGAAGGTTAGTCTATCACCTCATACCTGTAGCCTGCTCTGTCAGACTGGAAGGTACCGTACAGGAAGTTTAGTCTATCACTTCATACCTTTAGCCTTCTCTGTCAGACTGGAAGGTAACGTACAGGAAGGTTAGTCTATCACTTCATACCTGTAGCCTTCTCTGTCAGACTGGAAGGTAACATACAGGAAGGTTAGTCTATCACTTCATACCTGTAGCCTGCTCTGTCAGACTGGAAGGTACCGTACAGGAAGTTTAGTCTATCACTTCATACCTTTAGCCTTCTCTGTGAGACTGGAAGTTAACGTACAGGAAGGTTAGTCTATCACTTCATACCTGTAGCCTGTTCTGTCAGACTGGAAGTTACCGTACAGGAAGGTTAGTCTATCACTTCATACCTGTAGCCTGCTCTGTCAGACTGGAAGGTACCGTACAGGAAGGTTAGTCTATCACTTCATACCTGTAGCCTGCTCTGTCAGACTGGAAGGTACCGTACAGGAAGGTTAGTCTATCACTACATACCTGTAGCCTGCTCTGTCAGACTGGAAGGTACCGTACAGGAAGGTTAGTGTATCACTGCATACCTGTAGCCTGCTCTGTCAGACTGGAAGGTAACGTATAGGAAGGTTAGTCTATCACTTCATACCTGTAGCCTGCTCTGTCAGACTGGAAGGTAACGTACAGGAAGGTTAGTCATTCACTTCATACCTGTAGCCTGCTCTGTCAGACTGGAAGGTACCGTACAGGAAGGTTAGTCTATCACTTCATACCTGTAGCCTGCTCTGTCAGACTGGAAGGTACCGTACAGGAAGGTTAGTCTATCACTTCAAACCTGTAGCCTGCTCTGTCAGACTGGAAGGTACCGTACAGGAAGGTTAGTCTATCACTTCATATGTGTAGCCTGCTCTGTCAGACTGGAAGGTAACGTACAGGAAGGTTAGTCTATCACTACATACCTGTAGCCTTCTCTGTCAGACTGGAAGGTACCGTACAGGAAGGTTAGTCTATCACTTCATACCTGTAGCCTTCTCTGTCAGACTGGAAGGTACCGTACAGGAAGGTTAGTCTATCACTTCATACCTGTAGCCTTCTTTAAAATAGAAAAAATTGGCATTATTTTACAGCCAACTATTGTGTCCATTATTAAGTATTCAGATAACAGCTGTAAAGGTATTACAGATGGACTCATTGACACCATCAATTATTTAAAATAATACATGAAAAGTACCATCAATAGCTATATTGTTTTTTCATTAGACATGTAGACAACAGAATTCTCCCACAGTGTGATCACAGGATCTATTCTAAGACAATGACCCCTGACCTTGAAATAACCCCACCTGACTGGAACCTCCCTTATCACCATGACCTCAGTCTTACAGATACTAGCTTAAACTGGGGCGGCAGATAGCTTAGTGGTTAAGAGTGTTGTGCCAGTAACCGAAAGGTTGCTGGTTCTAATCCCCGAGCCGACTAGGTGAAAAATCTGTCAATGTGCCCTTGAGCAAGGCACTTAACCCTAATTGCTCCTGTAAGTCGCTCTGGATAAGAGCGTCTGCTAAAAAAATAGCTAACCCACACAGAGAAGAGGGAGAATAGCTGATCCACTATCCTGCCCAGTAGATATGATACGGAAGGATTCCGTTGGAAAGAACATTAGCCCCTGGTGATGAAGTCAATGTGTACAATTTGGCCAATACCATCAAATGTTCAGATCCATGAGGTTCAGGTTTATTATGGGAATGGTGTCATTAGGGGATGTACAATTAAACCTGACTGAAATGCATATCATGAGAGAGAGAGACAGAAAACGAGAGAGAGAGATGGCGAGACGGGGGAGAGAGAGAGACAGACGGCCAGAGACAGACTGCCAGAGAGAGAGAGAGAGAAAGTAGTGGCATGTTTCAGTTCTGAGCCTGTTGATAGAGTAGCCAGTGGGCCAGACTTCACCCACTATTCAAATAATGCCCCAGGGCCAGACTGAGACGTGATTGGTCAGGAGTTAATAGCAGCATAGTCCTTTGGATGAGAGGAGAACGTTGACTTTTATTTTTTTAACAATAAACAATTCCACCCCCTCTACTTGTGCCCAGTCGTATATAGATGGCTCTGTGTGCTACTACAATCAGATATTCTAAAGGATTGGACAGTGAATTATATACCGTAAATATTATTAACTGTTACAGTAGGCTATGCATGACCCAGCTGTTACAATCAGTTCATTCACTTCCATTTCACTTAACATTTCATTTAGACTCCTAGTGTGGAAATACTGTACTTCCTGAAGAATCTGGACACTGATGACATCACTGTCCCAATCCTTCTTCAGCTCGTTCTAGTCTGCGTGGGCTCTCCCCATCATGACATCATCGTCTCTGTTCCGCTGTTTGTTCTCTCCCCGCCCTCACCCCTGCCTTCTAACTCCGCCTCCTCCCACTGTTATTCTGGCCAAATACTACAAATAATACTAAATGCTTTATAAAAGGTACATTTCTAATAAAGTACAAATACAAATCCTTTTCAATGTTTTTAAGACCATTGCCACTCTCAATAATATATATTGTATAAACTGTATACGTATATCGTTTATATCAAGAACAAACAACCCATTGATGCATTGCTGAAGCTTTTCCATTGCATTTGAAAACAAACCCTTAAACTCTAACTCTTAACTCCGCCCCTGTGCTCTCTCCTCTCTGCGCCCTCCAGATATCTGTCTGAAGGAGACCATGTCGCTGGCTGACAGTCTGTACAACTTGCAGCTGGTGCAGGAGTTCTGCAGGGACAACCTCAACCACTGCTGCCACTTCTCCCTGGAGGACATGCTCTATGCCCACTCCTCCATCAAGGTAGGATGACCAGGGAGGACGTGCTCTATGCCCACTCCTCCATCAAGGTAGGAGGACCAGGGAGGATGTGCTCTATGCCCACTCCTCCATCAAGGTAGGAGGACCAGGGAGGATGTGCTCTATGCCCACTCCTCCATCAAGGTAGGAGGACCAGGGAGGATGTGCTCTATGCCCACTCCTCCATCAAGGTAGGAGGACCAGGAGGACGTGCTCTATGCCCACTCCTCCATCAAGGTAGGAGGACCAGGGAGGATGTGCTCTATGCCCACTCCTCCATCAAGGTAGGAGGACCAGGGAGGACATGCTCTATGCCCACTCCTCCATCAAGGTAGGAGGACCAGGGAGGACGTGCTCTATGCCCACTCCTCCATCAAGGTAGGAGGACCAGGGAGGACGTGCTCTATGCCCACTCCTCCATCAAGGTAGGAGGACCAGGGAGGACGTGCTCTATGCCCACTCCTCCATCAAGGTAGGAGGACCAGGGAGGATGTGCTCTATGCCCACTCCTCCATCAAGGTAGGAGGACCAGGGAGGACGTGCTCTATGCCCACTCCTCCATCAAGGTAGGAGGACCAGGGAGGATGTGCTCTATGCCCACTCCTCCATCAAGTTAGGAACCAGGAGGGACGTCTCTATGCCCACATCAAGGTAGGAGAACAGGGAGGAGTGTCTATGCCCACCAGGTAGGACCAGGGAGGAGCTATGCATCGAGTTAGGACCTGGGGGACAGGACAGAGAGGGAGGCTGTGGACAGGGGAGGAGGTCTGGGGGGACAGGAGGGGACCAGGGGGGCCAGGACTGGGTTGGTTAGTTAGGTAGGGAGGGATATGGGGTGTTGACATTGGAGGTAGGGTGGTGCTGTATAAATGTGTGATTGAGTGGTATGTGTGGAGAAATGGCTGAAAGGGGTTATTTGAATAAGATAATGATGCATAGAGTTGGTAATGATGCATAGAGTTAGTGTTAGTAATGATGCATATCAGTTAGTAATGATGCATAGAGTAAGTAATTATACATAGAATTAGTAATGATGCATAGAGTTGGTAATGATGCATAGAGTTAGTGTTAGTAATGATGCATATCAGTTAGTAATGATGCATAGAGTAAGTAATTATACATATAATTAGTAATGATGCATATCAGTTAGTAATGATGCATAGAGTAAGTAATTATACATAGAATTAGTAATGATGCATAGAGTTGGTAATGATGCATAGAGTTAGTGTTAGTAATGATGCATATCAGTTAGTAATGATGCATAGAGTAAGTAATTATACATAGAATTAGTAATGATGCATAGAGTTAGTAATGATGCATAGAGTTAGTAATGATGCATAGAGTTAGGGTTAGTAGTGATGCATATCAGTTAGTAATGATGCATAGAGTAAGTAATTATACATAGAATTAGGAATGATGCATAGAGTTAGTAATTATGCAAAGAGTTAGGGTTAGTAATGGTGCATAGGATTAGTAATGATGCATATAGTTGGTAATGATGCATAGAGTTGGTAATGATGCATAGAGTTGGTAATGATGCATAGAGTTGGTAATGATGCATAGAGTTGGTAATGATGCATAAAGTTGGTAATGATGCATAGAGTTGGTAATGATGCATAGAGTTGGTAATGATGCATAGAGTTGGTAATGATGCATAGAGTTAGTAATGATGCATAGATTTAGTAATGATGCATAGAGTTAGGGTTAGTAGTGATGCATATAGTTAGGGTTAGTAATGATGCATAGAGTTAGTAATGATGCATAGAGTTAGTAATGATGCATAGAGTTAGGGTTAGTAATGGTGCATAGGGTTAGTAATGATGCATATAGTTGGTAATGATGCATAGAGTTGGTAATGATGCATAGAGTTGGTAATGATGAATAGAGTTGGTAATGATCCATAGAGTTGGTAATGATGCATAGAGTTGGTAATGATGCATAGGGTTAGTAGTGATGCATAGAGTTAGGGTTAGTAATGATGCATATCAGTTAGTAATGATTCATAGAGTTAGTGTTAGTAATGATGCATATCAGTTAGTAATGATGCATAGAGTTAGGGTTAGTAATGATGCATAGAGTTAGGGTTAGTAATGATGCATAGAGTTAGTAATGATGCATAGAGTTAGGGTTAGTAGTGATGCATAGAGTTAGTAATGATGCATAGAGTAAGTAATTATACATAGAATTAGGGTTAGTAATGGTTTATAGGGTTAGTAATGATGCATATAGTTGGTAATGATGCATAGAGTTAGTAATTATGCATAGAGTTAGTAATGATGCATAGAGTTAGTAATTATGCAAAGAGTTAGGGTTAGTAATGGTTTATAGGGTTAGTAATGATGCATATAGTTGGTAATGATGCATAGAGTTGGTAATGATGAATAGAGTTGGTAATGATGCATAGGGTTAGTAGTGATGCATAGAGTTAGGTTTAGTAATGATGCATATCAGTTAGTAATGATTCATAGAGTTCGTGTTAGTAATGATGCATATCAGTTGGTAATGATGCATAGAGTTAGGGTTAGTAATGATGCATATAGTTAGTAATGATGCATATAGTTAGGGTTAGTAATGATGCATATCAGTTAGTAATGATGCATAGAGTTAGGGTTAGTAATGATGCATAGAGTTAGGGTTAATAATGATGCATAGAGTTAGGGTTAGTAATGATGCATATCAGTTAGTAATAATGCATAGAGTTGGTAATGATGCATAGAGTTAGGGTTAGTAGTGATGCATAAAGTTAGTAATTATGCATAGAGTTAGTAATGATGCATCGAGTTAGTAATGATGCAAAGAGTTAGGGTTGGTAATGGTGCATAGGGTTAGTAATGATGCATATAGTTGGTAATGATGCATAGAGTTGGTAATTATGCATTTTAGTCATTTAGCAGAGCTTATCAGAGCGACTACATCAGCAATTAGGGGTTAAGTGTGCTTAAGGGCACATCGACAGATTTATTCACCTAGTCGGTTCGGGGATTAGAACCAGACCTTTGGTTACTGGCCACGCCTTACTCCACTAAGCTACCTGTCCCTAGTAATGTGCATATCAGTTAGTAATGATGCATAGAGTAGGTAATGATGCAAATGGTTAGTAGTGATGCATAGAGTTAGGGTTAGTAATGATGCATATCAGTTAGTAATGCTTCATAGAGTTAGTGTTAGTAATGATGCATAGCAGTTGGTAATGATGCATAGAGTTAGGGTTAGTAATGATGCATAGAGTTAGTGTTAGTAATGATGCATAGAGTTAGGGTTAGTAATGATGCATAGAGTTAGTAATGATGCATAGAGTTAGTAATGATGCATAGATTTAGTAATGATGCATAGAGTTAGGGTTAGTAGTGATGCATATAGTTAGGGTTAGTAATGATGCATAGAGTTAGTAATGATGCATAGAGTTAGTAATGATGCATAGAGTTAGGGTTAGTAGTGATGCATAGAGTTAGTAATGATGCATATAGTTTGTAATTATGCATAGAGTTAGTAATGATGCATAGAGTTAGTAATTATGCAAAGAGTTAGGGTTAGTAATGGTGCATAGGGTTAGTAATGATGCATATAGTTGGTAATGATGCATAGAGTTGGTAATGATGCATAGAGTTGGTAATGATGAATAGAGTTGGTAATGATCCATAGAGTTGGTAATGATGCATAGAGTTGGTAATGATGCATAGGGTTAGTAGTGATGCATAGAGTTAGGGTTAGTAATGATGCATATCAGTTAGTAATGATTCATAGAGTTAGTGTTAGTAATGATGCATATCAGTTAGTAATGATGCATAGAGTTAGGGTTAGTAATGATGCATAGAGTTAGGGTTAGTAATGATGCATAGAGTTAGTAATGATGCATAGAGTTAGGGTTAGTAGTGATGCATAGAGTTAGTAATGATGCATAGAGTAAGTAATTATACATAGAATTAGGGTTAGTAATGGTTTATAGGGTTAGTAATGATGCATATAGTTGGTAATGATGCATAGAGTTAGTAATTATGCATAGAGTTAGTAATGATGCATAGAGTTAGTAATTATGCAAAAGAGTTAGGGTTAGTAATGGTTTATAGGGTTAGTAATGATGCATATAGTTGGTAATGATGCATAGAGTTGGTAATGATGAATAGAGTTGGTAATGATGCATAGGGTTAGTAGTGATGCATAGAGTTAGGTTTAGTAATGATGCATATCAGTTAGTAATGATTCATAGAGTTCGTGTTAGTAATGATGCATATCAGTTAGTAATGATGCATAGAGTTAGGGTTAGTAATGATGCATATAGTTAGTAATGATGCATATAGTTAGGGTTAGTAATGATGCATATCAGTTAGTAATGATGCATAGAGTTAGGGTTAGTAATGATGCATAGAGTTAGGGTTAATAATGATGCATAGAGTTAGGGTTAGTAATGATGCATATCAGTTAGTAATAATGCATAGAGTTGGTAATGATGCATAGAGTTAGGGTTAGTAGTGATGCATAAAGTTAGTAATTATGCATAGAGTTAGTAATGATGCATCGAGTTAGTAATTATGTAAAGAGTTAGGGTTGGTAATGGTGCATAGGGTTAGTAATGATGCATATAGTTGGTAATGATGCATAGAGTTGGTAATTTACATTTTAGTCATTTAGCAGACGCTCTTATCCAGAGCGACTTACATCAGCAATTAGGGTTAAGTGCCTTGCTTAAGGGCACATCGACAGATTTTTCACCTAGTCGGCTCGGGGATTAGAACCAGCGACCTTTCGGTTACTGGCACAACGCTCTTACCCACTAAGCTACCTGCCGCCCTAGTAATGCATATCAGTTAGTAATGATGCATAGAGTAGGTAATGATGCAAATGGTTAGTAGTGATGCATAGAGTTAGGGTTAGTAATGATGCATATCAGTTAGTAATGCTTTGTAGAGTTAGTGTTAGTAATGATGCATATCAGTTAGTAATAATGCATAGAGTTAGGGTTAGTAATGATGCATAGAGTTAGTGTTAGTAATGATGCATAGAGTTAGGGTTAGTAATGATGCATAGAGTTAGTAATGATGCATAGAGTTAGTAATTATGCATAGAGTTAGTAATGATGCATAGAGTTAGTAATGATGCATAGAGTTAGTAATTATGCAAAGAGTTAGGGTTAGTAATGGTGCATATGGTTAGTAATGATGCATAGAGTTAGTAATTATGCATAGAGTTAGTAATGATGCATAGAGTTAGTAATGATGCATAGAGTTAGTAATTATGCAAAGAGTTAGGGTTAGTAATGGTGCATATGGTTAGTAATGATGCATAGAGTTGGTAATGATGCATAGAGTTGGTAATGATGCATAGAGTTGGTAATGATGCATAGAGTTGGTAATGATGCATAGGGTTAGTAGTGATGCATAGAGTTAGTGTTAGTAATGATGCATATCAGTTAGTAATGATGCATAGAGTTAGGGTTAGTAATGATGCATAGAGTTAGTGTTAGTAATGATGCATATCAGTTAGTAATAATGCATAGAGTTATGGTTAGTAATGATGCATAGAATTAGGGTTAGTAATGATGCATAGAGTTAGTAATGATGCATAGAGTTAGGGTTAGTAATGATGCATATCAGTTAGTAATGATGCATAGAGTTAGGGTTAGTAATGATGCATATCAGTTAGTAATGATGCATAGAGTTAGTGTTAGTAATGATGCATAGAGTTAGGGTTAGTAATGATGCATATAGTTAGGGTTAGTAATGATGCATAGAGTTAGTAATTATGCATAGATTTAGGGTTAGTAATGATGCAGATCAGTTAGTAATGATGCATAGAGTTAGGGTTAGTAATGATGCATATAGTTAGGGTTAGTAATGATGCATAGAGTTAGGGTTAGTAATGATGCATATCAGTTAGTAATGATGCATAGAGTTAGGGTTAGTAATGATGCATAGAGTTAGGGTTAGTAATGATGCATAGAGTTGGTAATGATTCATAGAGTTAGTAATGATTCATAGAGTTAGTGTTATTTTTTTATATTATTTCTTTTTTTTTTTTTAGGGGGGAATGGATCAGCTTAATATTGCAGATAGATTGTATCTTCTATCAATGTAATTGTCTGCATCACTTCCAATCCCCCATGTTTTTTTTAAAACATTTTTTTTTACATATATACTCCCCTTTATTACTTTTCAACCCCACCATCCTTTCCCTACTTGGAGTAAATTAGTGAACAACAATGCCCAGTCCTCTACTTCCAGTCTATACTTACTATCTACACCTTATGGACAGAGTTAATTTTACAATAATTCTATTATATATATATATATATATTATAAATTATTGCTCCTGAACTTCTTCTACTCTCAACCTCTCCGATCATTTTCATGATGTCCATCCGGTTTGCTTCTATATGCCATATCTTTCTAACTGTGCTCTTTCCCAAAAGCTCCCAACATACAACATATATACTTATTATGGACACAGTATGCTTACATTATTAGCTATCTTTGTTATTATTTGTTGTTATTTGTTATTAGTCCCATCCTTCAACTCTATTCAATACCTCCCATCTATCTCTTAACACCATCCATATAGGATTTCTATTTGCCATATATATTTCAACCGTACTGTGATGTTTTACAAAAGTTCTGAACCTTTCTATTCTCATTGCTTCTACAGATTGTGAATTAAAAATAAACATTTTTGCTAAAAGTATTATTATATTATTGATTGATTGCCTATGACTTTTCAGATCACCCAGTAATGCTATCTGCAAGGTTAGTTCCAGGTAAATATTGCAATCCTTTAGCCATTCCTGGACCTGTGTCCAAAAACAAGCTACAAATGGACAGAACCAAAACAAATGATCTAATGATTCTGTCTCTTCACAGCAAAATCTGCAGAGCTGGGAAGATTGTATCCCCCCATATAAATAACATTCTATTGGTAGCAAGAATTTTATATAATAATTTAAATTGAAAGATTCTAATTTTTGAATCCGGTGTCGTTTTGCGTGTCAGTTCATAAACACTATGCCATGGGATCGGTACGTCAAAGATCTCTTCCCAACTATTTTGCAATCTATATGGGACGGCTGTCAATCCTTTGGTCCTTAAGTGAAACTGATATACTTTTTTATTTATCACAGTTTTCCCTTAACCAATTATGTTCTTTAATGCAAGGCCGACAGACAAGTTCCTTACTTTCTCCCCTTCCACTTTCCTCTTCCACTTTTTGCGGTAAGGCTGCAATTATTTGGTTGTAATTTTGGGTAGAGCAGACATTTCCATATGTTTTTGTCAGCTGCATGTGCGACATAACTCCCACCAGTCCTACCGATGATATCATTTACGAAGATTATACCTTTTTTAAACATTATGTCAAAAAATAAAGGTTTTTTGTCAATTAGTATATTTGAATTTAACCACAATATTTGTTGCATTATTTGTTCCGTCGTTTCTGGAGGATTAAATTGAAATTGCAACCAACTTTCTATGGCTTGTTTTAGAAATAGTGACATTTGGGAGATTATTTCCTTTTCAAATAACTGAAAGAGTTAGTGTTAGTAATGATGCATAGAGTTAGTAATGATTCATAGAGTTAGTAATGATTCATAGAGTTAGTGTTAGTAATGATGCATAGAGTTAGTAATGATTCATAGAGTTAGTGTTAGAAATGATGCATATCAGTTAGTAATGATGCATAGAGTTAGGGTTAGTAATGATGCATATCAGTTAGTAATGATGCATAGAGTTAGGGTTAGTAATGATGCATAGCGTTAGTAATGATTTATAGAGTTAGTGTTAGTAATGAATCATAGAGTTAGTAATGATTCATAGAGTTAGTAATAATTCATAGAGTTAGTGTTAGTAATGATGCATATAGTTGGTAATGATGCATAGAGTTGGTAATTATGCATATAGTTGGTAATGATCCATAGAGTTGGTAATGATGCATAGGGTTAGTAGTGATGCATAGAGTTAGGGTTAGTAATGATGCATAGAGTTAGTAATGATTCATAGAGTTAGTGTTAGTAATGATGCATATCAGTTAGTAATGAAGCATAGAGTTAGGGTTAGTAATGATGCATAGAGTTAGGGTTAGTAATGATGCATAGAGTTGGTAATGATTCATAGAGTTAGTGTTAGTAATGATGCATATAGTTAGTAATGATTCATAGAGTTAGTGTTAGTAATGATGCATATCAGTTAGTAATGATGCATAGAGTTAGGGTTAGTAATGATGCATAGAGTTGGTAATGATTCATAGAGTTAGTGTTAGTAATGATGCATATAGTTAGGGTTAGTAATGATGCATAGAGTTAGGGTTAGTAATGATGCATAGAGTTAGGGTTAGTAATGATGCATAGAGTTAGTGTTAGTAATGATGCATATAGTTAGGGTTAGTAATGATGCATAGAGTTAGGGTTAGTAATGATGCATAGAGTTAGTGTTAGTAATTATGCATAGAGTTAGTAATGATTCATAGAGTTAGGGTTAGTAATTATTCATAGAGTTAGTAATGATTCATAGAGTTAGGGTTAGTAATGATGCATAGAGTTAGGGTTAGTAATGATGCATAGAGTTGGTAATGATTCATAGAGTTAGTGTTAGTAATGATGCATATAGTTAGTAATGATTCATAGAGTTAGTGTTAGTAATGATGCATAGAGTTAGGGTTAGTAATGATGCATAGAGTTAGGGTTAGTAATGATGCATAGAGTTGGTAATGATTCATAGAGTTAATGTTAGTAATGATGCATATAGTTAGTAATGATTCATAGAGTTAGTGTTAGTAATGATGCATAGAGTTAGGGTTAGTAATGATGCATATAGTTAGTAATGATTCATAGAGTTAGTGTTAGTAATGATGCATAGAGTTAGTGTTAGTAATGATGCATAGAGTTAGTAATGATTCATAGAGTTAGTAATGATGCATAGAGTTAGTAATGATTCATAGAGTTAGTGTTAGTAATGATGCATAGAGTTAGTGTTAGTAATGATGCATAGAGTTAGTAATGATTCATAGAGTTAGTGTTAGTAATGATGCATAGAGTTAGTGTTAGTAATGATGCATAGAGTTAGTGTTAGTAATGATGCATATAGTTAGTAATGATTCATAGAGTTAGTGTTAGTAAGGATGCATAGAGTTAGTGTTAGTAATGATGCATATAGTTAGTAATGATTCATAGAGTTAGTGTTAGTAATGATGCATAGAGTTAGTAATGATTCATAGAGTTAGTGTTAGTAATGATGCATAGAGTTAGTAATGATGCATAGAGTTAGTAATGATTCATAGAGTTAGTGTTAGTAATGATGCATAGAGTTAGTAATGATGCATAGAGTTAGGGTTAGTAATGATGCATAGAGTTAGTAATGATGCATAGAGTTAGTAATGATTCATAGAGTTAGTAATGATTCATAGAGTTAGTGTTAGTAATGATGCATATCCTAAACGATATTATAACCGTGATTGATAAAAGATAGTACTGCGCCGCCGTCTTCATCGACCTGGCCAAGGCTTTCGACTCTGTCAACCACCGCATTCTTATTGGCAGACTAAATAGCCTTGGTTTCTCTAATGACTGCCTCGCCTGGTTCACTAACTACTTCTCAGATAGAGTTCAATGTGTCAAATCGGAGGACCTGTTGTCTGGACCTCTGGCCGTCTCTATGGGCGTGCCACAGGGTTCAAATCTCGGGCCGACTATTCTCTGTGTATATCAATGATGTCGCTCTTGCTGCTGGTGATGCTCGGATCCACCTCTATGCGGACGACACCATTTTGTATACATCTGGCCCTTCATTGGACACTGTGTTAACAAACCTCAATGCCATACAACACTCCTTCTGTAGCCTCCAACTGCTCTTAAACACTAGTAAAACTAAATGCATGCTCTTCAACCGAACGCTGCTTGCACCCGCCCACCCGACTAGAATCACTACTCTCGGCGGGTCTGACCTAGAGTATGTGGACAACTACAAATACCTAGGTGTCTGGTTAGACTGTAAACTCTCCTTCCAGACTCACATTAAGCATCTCCAATCAAAAGTTAGATCTAGAATCGGCTTCCTATTTCGCAACAAAGCCTCCTTCACTCATGCTGCCAAACATGCCCTTGTAAAACTGACTATCCTACCGATCCTTGACTTCGGCGATGTCATTTACAAAATAGCCTCCAACACCCTACTCAGCAAATTGGATGTAGTCTATCACAGTGCCATCCGTTTTGTCACCAAAGCCCCATATACTACCCACCATTGTGACCTGTACGCTCTTGTTGGCTGGCCCTCACTACATATTCGTCGCCAAACCCACTGGCTCCAGGTCATCTATAAATCACTGCTAGGCAAATCCCAGTCTTATCTTAGCTCACTGGTCACCATAGCAACACCCACCCGTAGTCTGCTCTCCAGCAGGTATATCTCACTGGTCATTCCCAAAGCCAACACCTCCTTTGGCCGCCATTCCTTCCAGTTCTCTGCTGCCAATGACTGGAACGAACTGCAAAAATCTCTGAAGCTGGAGACTCTTATCTCCCTCACTGACTTTAGGTGTCAGTTGTCAGAGTGCTCATTTGCACCCCAGTATCTCTATTTGCACATCATCTTTTGCACATCTATCATTCCAGTATTAAACGAAATTGTAACTATTTTGCACTATGGCATATTTATTACCTTACCTCCATAACTTACTACATTCGCACACACTGTATATATATATTCTGTTGTATTTTTGACTTTATGTTTTGTTTACCCCATATGTAACTCTGTGTTGTTGTTTTTATCGCACTGCTTTGCTTTATCTTGGCCAGGTCGCAGTTGTTCTCAACTGAATTACCTGGTTAAACAAAGGTTAAATAAATAAAAAATAAAAAATATCAGTTAGTAATGATTCATAGAGTTAGGGTTAGTAATGATGCATAGAGTTGGTAATGATGCATAGAGTTAGTAATGATGCATAGAGTTAGGGTTAGTAATGATGCATAGAGTTAGTAATGATGCATAGGGTTAGCAATGATGCATAGAGTTAGTAATGATGCATAGAGTTAGGGTTAGTAATGATGCATATCAGTTAGTAATGATGCATAGAGTTAGTAATGATGCATAGAGTTAGTAATGATGCATAGGGTTAGTAATGATGCATAGAGTTAGTAATGATGCATAGAGTTAGGGTTAGTAATGATGCATATCAGTTAGTAATGATTCATAGAGTTAGTGTTAGTAATGATGCATATCAGTTAGTAATGATGCATAGATTTAGGGTTAGTAATGATGCATAGGGTTAGTAATGATGCATAGAGTTAGTAATGATTCATAGAGTTAGTAATGATTCATAGAGTTAGTGTTAGTAATGATGCATAGAGTTAGTAATGATGCATAGAGTTAGTAATGATACATAGAGTTAGTGTTAGTAGTGATTCATACAGTGGGGAAAATAAGTATTTAGTCAGCCACCAATTGTGCAAGTTCTCCCACTTAAAAAGATGAGAGAGGCCTGTAATTTTCATCATAGGTACACGTCAACTATGACAGACAAATAGAGATTTATTTTCTCCAGAAAATCACATTGTAGGATTTTTTATGAATTTATTTGCAAATTATGGTGGAAAATAAGTATTTGGTCACCTACAAACAAGCAAGATTTCTGGCTCTCACAGACCTGTAACTACTTCTTTAAGAGGCTCCTCTGTCCTCCACTCGTTACCTGTATTAATGGCACCTGTTTGAACTTGTTATCAGTATAAAAGACACCTGTCCACAACCTCAAACAGTCACACTCCAAACTCCACTATGGCCAAGACCAAAGAGCTGTCAAAGGACACCAGAAACAAAATTGTAGACCTGCACCAGGCTGGGAAGACTGAATCTGCAATAGGTAAGCAGCTTGGTTTGAAGAAATCAACTGTGGGAGCAATTATTAGGGAATGGAAGACATACAAGACCACTGATAATCTCCCTCGATCTGGGGCTCCACGCAAGATCTCACCTCGTGGGGTCAAAATGATCACAAGAACGGTGAGCAAAAATCCCAGAACCACACGGGGGGACCTAGTGAATGACCTACAGAGAGCTGGGACCAAAGTAACAAAGACTACCATCAGTAACACACTACGCCGCCAGGGACTCAAATCCTGCAGTGCCAGACCCCCTGCTTAAGCCAGTACATGTCCAGGCCCGTCTGAAGTTTGCTAGAGTGCATTTGGATGATCCAGAAGAGGTTTGGGAGAATGTCATATGGTCAGATGAAACCAAAATAGAACTTTTTGGTAAAAACTCAACTCGTCGTGTTTGGAGGACAAAGAATGCTGAGTTGCATCCAAAGAACACCATACCTGCTGTGAAGCATGGGGGTGGAAACATCATGCTTTGGGGCTGTTTTTCTGCAAAGGGACCAGGACGACTGATCCGTGTAAAGGAAAGAATGAATGGGGCCATGTATCATGAGATTTTGAGTAAAAACCTCCTTCCATCAGCAAGGGCATTGAAGATGAAACGTGGCTGGGTCTTTCAGCATGACAATGATCCCAAACACACCGCCCGGGCAACAAAGGAGTGGCTTCGTAAGAAGCATTTCAAGGTCCTGGAGTGGCCTAGCCAGTCTCCAAATCTCAACCCCATAGAAAATCTTTGGAGGGAGTTGAAAGTCCGTGTTGCCCAGCGACAGCCCCAAAACATCACTGCTCTAGAGGAGATCTGCATGGAGGAATGGGCCAAAATACCAGCAACAGTGTGTGAAAACCTTGTGAAGACTTACAGAAAACGTTTGACCTGTGTCATTGCCAACAAAGGGTATATAACAAAGTATTGAGAAACTTTTGTTATTGACCAAATACTTATTTTCCACCATAATTTGCAAATAAATTCATAAAAAATCCTACAATGTGATTTTCTGGATTTTTCTTTCTCATTTTGTCTGTCATAGTTGATGTGTACCTATGATGAAAATTACAGGCCTCTCTCATCTTTTTAAGTGGGAGAACTTGCACAATTGGTGGCTGACTAAATACTTTTTTCCCCCACTGTATAGTTAGTGTTAGTAATTATGCATAGAGTTAGGGTTAGTAATGATTCATAGAGTTAGTGTTAGTAATGATGCATATAGTTAGTAATGATGCATATCAGTTAGTAATGATGCATAGAGTTAGGGTTAGTAATGATGCATAGAGTTAGGGTTAGTAGTAATGATTCATAGAGTTAGTAATGATGCATAGAGTTAGTAATGATGCATAGAGTTAGTGTTAGTAATGATGCATAGAGTTAGTAATGATGCATAGAGTTAGTAATGATGCATAGAGTTAGTGTTAGTAATGATGCATATAGTTAGTAATGATGCATAGAGTTAGTAATGATGCATAGAGTTAGGGTTAGTAATGGTGCATAGGATTAGTAATGATGCATAGAGTTAGTGTTAGTAATGATGCATAGAGTTAGTGTTAGTAATGATGCATAGAGTTAGTAATGATGCATAGTGTTAGTAATGATGCATAGAGTTAGTAATGATTTGGGTGTGGGTGTGTGTTTGTGTAGGAGGGGCCCATTTTGACACACTGACTGTTCCGCGAAGTCAAATAAGCGTGTGAGTCACTGTGTGTGTGTATGTGTGTGTGTGTTGCAATTCCAAAACAGACGGGACCCTCTAGCTAGTCAAGCTCTCCCCCTAAGACAGACAGACAGGCTGCTTAGAGAAGTGGCATGCTATTATCTCTGTGCCTATCTCTCCCTGTCTCGCTCTGTCTCTCCCTGTCTCTCCCCATCTCTCCCTGTCTCTCCATGTCTCACCCCAGCTCTCCCCATCTCTCCCTGTCTCTCCCCATCTCTCCCTGTCTCTCCATGTCTCTCCCCATCTCTCCCTGTCTCTCTCTGTCGCTCTCTGTCTCTCCTGACCTCTCCCTGTCTCTCCCCATATCTCCCTGTCTCTCCATGTCTCACCCCAGCTCTCCCCATCTCTCCCTGTCTCTCCCCATCTCTCCCTGTCTCTCCATGTCTCTCCCCATCTCTCCCTGTCTCTCTCTGTCTCTCTCTGTCTCTCCTGACCTCTCCCTGTCTCTCCCTGTCTCTCCCCATCTCTCCCTGTCTCTCTCTGTCGATCTCTGTCTCTCCTGACCTCTCCCTGTCTCTCCCTGTCTCTCCCCATCTCTCCCCGTCTCTCTCTGTCGCTCTCTGTCTCTCCTGACCTCTCCCTGTCTCTCCCCATCTCTCCCTGTCTCTCCCTGCCCCTCTTGTTCTGTTGTTTTGCCCTTTTCTATCAGAGGAAGACAAAACTGTCTGTAAAGAACTGTTGATTCTTTATGTGCTACAAATAATACAGAATGTGTTCTGATTTACTGCGCATTCATACAGAATGTGTTCTGATTTACTGCTCATTCATACTGAATGTTTGTCAGTCCACTGAGGTGTTTTCAGTGTGACAGGACATAGACTAGAGAGAAACAGATAGAAAGCCATGCAATGTAGCCATGTAATGTAACCATGTAATCTGGTTATAGACCCTTAGAATGCGTAACATGTAGTATAGGAACATTAGTCAGAACCAATTGGGATTTTGATCCTGCCCCTGACCGTTGGCGCACTGTGTCCTTTCCTTAGACTGCTTATGTGTGTACCAACCTCCTGTTTAGTGAGACAAACACAACCAATAGGGTGCACAGGGTCCCCTTTGGCCTGTCGTACACACACACACACACACACACACACACACACACACACACACACACACACCATGCACCACTGGGTGTGTATAGACTGGTCACAGTGCTATAAACGTCTCAGGGAGGGTCAGAGAGTGATAGAACAGATCCTGAAGAGCAGCCAAAGGCCCTGGCATGGAGCCAACTGACTACTGGCCAAACCTCCTCCAGAACCACTATCCAGACCGCCACAGTGTGGGTGGGTGTCCTAGACTCAAAACTCAATTCAATGTCCAAAAGCTCTTGACAATCCAAAGGGAAATATCCAAGCAACAATGTTTTGAAATCTGAAGTCCAGTCTTAGTTTGTTGGGAGGTTGTGGTCAATGAAGACCCTCTTTTCCATAGTGACAGGGGCCCAGTCAAAAGAAGTGGGTGAAAAAGCTCTCAACAAATGAATGACTCTTGGATGGTCTCCAGAGCTAGTCTGTTTGTACCATTAAATCATGAAAGGAATAAAGCCATATTTGGGCTGTACTCTGTGTTGTGTGTGTGTGTGTGTATATATTACACTCCAATATATATCAGTTGGTATTTCATCAGTTTTCTCACTATACACTAGATGTTGAGGTATCGGAGCAATCTGAGGCTGCCAATAACACACACACACACACACACACACACACGACCAACACCAACACACACACACACACACTCAGTTACTTAGCAACAAAGGTAGCTTGGAGGCAGCTTTAATTGCTATCCCTGACCTCATCATTGATCTAGGGCGGCAGGTAGCTTAGTGGTTAAGAGCGTTGTGCCAGTAACCGAAAGGTCGCTGGTTCTAATCCCCGAGCTGACTAGGTGAAAAATCTGTCGATATGCCCTTGAGCAAGGCACTTAACCCTAATTGCTCCTGTAAGTTGCTCTGGATAAGAGCGTCTGCTAAATGACTTAAATGTAATCTACCAGCCACTATACAAGATGTTGCATCCTCTGTGACTTGTCTCAACAGAGACACCTTCTGGACAAATGCAGTTATTTGGGTGTATTACATTTCCTCTCCCCGTATCTAACTTGTGTGTGTGTGTTTTGTCCGGTTGCAGAGTAACTACCTGGTGTTTATGCTGTGTTTTGTCCTGTTGCAGAGTAACTACCTGGTGTTTATGCTGTGTTTTGTCCTGTTGCAGAGTAACTATCTGGTGTTTATGCTGTGTTTTGTCCTGTTGCAGAGTAACTACCTGGTGTTTATGCTGTGTTCTGTCCTGTTGCAGAGTAACTACCTGGTGTTTATGCTGTGTTTTGTCCTGTTGCAGAGTTACTACCTGGTGTTTATGCTGTGTTTTGTCCTGTTGCAGAGTAACTACCTGGTGTTTATGCTGTGTTTTGTCCTGTTGCAGAGTAACTATCTGGTGTTTATGCTGTGTTTTGTCCTGTTGCAGAGTAACTACCTGGTGTTTATGCTGTGTTTTGTCCTGTTGCAGAGTAACTACCTGGTGTTTATGCTGTGTTTTGTCCTGTTGCAGAGTAACTACCTGGTGTTTATGCTGTGTTTTGTCCTGTTGCAGAGTAACTACCTGGTGTTTATGCTGTGTTTTGTCCTGTTGCAGAGTAACTACCTGGTGTTTATGCTGTGTTTTGCCCTGTTGCAGAGTAACTACCTGGTGTTTATGCTGTGTTCTGTCCTGTTGCAGAGTAACTACCTGGTGTTTATGCTGTGTTTTGTCCTGTTGCAGAGTTACTACCTGGTGTTTATGCTGTGTTTTGTCCTGTTGCAGAGTAACTACCTGGTGTTTATGCTGTGTTTTGTCCAGTTGCAGAGTAACTACCTGGTGTTTATGCTGTGTTTTGTCCTGTTGCAGAGTAACTACCTGGTGTTTATGCTGTGTTCTGTCCTGTTGCAGAGTAACTATCTGGTGTTTATGCTGTGTTTTGTCCTGTTGCAGAGTAACTACCTGGTGTTTATGCTGTGTTTTGTCCAGTTGCAGAGTAACTACCTGGTGTTTATGCTGTGTTTTGTCCTGTTGCAGAGTTACTACCTGGTGTTTATGCTGTGTTTTGTCCTGTTGCAGAGCAACTACCTGGTGTTTATGCTGTGTTTTGTCCGGTTGCAGAGTAACTACCTGGTGTTTATGCTGTGTTTTGTCCTGTTGCAGAGTTACTACCTGGTGTTTATGGTGTGTTTTGTCCAGTTGCAGAGTAACTACCTGATGTTTATGCTGTGTTTTGTCCTGTTGCAGAACAACTACCTGATGTTTATGCTGTGTTTTGTCCTGTTGCAGAGTAACTACCTGGTGTTTATGCTGTGTTCTGTCCTGTTGCAGAGTAACTACCTGGTGTTTATGCTGTGTTTTGTCCAGTTGCAGAGTAACTACCTGGTGTTTATGCTGTGTTTTGTCCTGTTGCAGAGTTACTACCTGGTGTTTATGCTGTGTTTTGTCCTGTTGCAGAGTAACTATCTGGTGTTTATGCTGTGTTTTGTCCTGTTGCAGAGTTACTACCTGGTGTTTATGCTGTGTTTTGTCCAGTTGCAGAGTAACTACCTGGTGTTTATGCTGTGTTTTGTCCTGTTGCAGAGTTACTACCTGGTGTTTATGCTGTGTTTTGTCCTGTTGCAGAGTAACTACCTGGTGTTTATGCTGTGTTTTGTCCTGTTGCAGAGTTACTACCTGGTGTTTATGCTGTGTTTTGTCCTGTTGCAGAGTAACTACCTGGTGTTTATGCTGTGTTTTGTCCAGTTGCAGAGTAACTACCTGGTGTTTATGCTGTGTTTTGTCCTGTTGCAGAACAACTACCTGATGTTTATGCTGTGTTTTGTCCGGTTGCAGAGTAACTACCTGGTGTTTATGCTGTGTTTTGTCCTGTTGCAGAGTAACTACCTGGTGTTTATGCTGTGTTTTGTCCTGTTGCAGAGTAACTACCTGGTGTTTATGCTGTGTTTTGTCCTGTTGCAGAGTAACTACCTGGTGTTTGTGCTGTGTTTTGTCCTGTTGCAGAACAACTACCTGATGTTTATGCTGTGTTTTGTCCGGTTGCAGAGTAACTACCTGGTGTTTATGCTGTGTTTTGTCCTGTTGCAGAACAACTACCTGGTGTTTATGGTGTGTTTTGTCCAGTTGCAGAGTAACTACCTGATGTTTATGCTGTGTTTTGTCCTGTTGCAGAACAACTACCTGATGTTTATGCTGTGTTTTGTCCTGTTGCAGAGTAACTACCTGGTGTTTATGCTGTGTTCTGTCCTGTTGCAGAGTAACTACCTGGTGTTTATGCTGTGTTTTGTCCTGTTGCAGAGTAATTACCTCGTGTGTGTGCTGTGTTTTGTCCTGTTGCAGAGTAACTACCTGGTGTTTATGCTGTGTTTTGTCCAGTTGCAGAGTAACTACCTGGTGTTTATGCTGTGTTTTGTCCTGTTGCAGAGTTACTACCTGGTGTTTATGCTGTGTTTTGCCCTGTTGCAGAGTAACTACCTGGTGTTTATGCTGTGTTTTGTCCTGTTGCAGAACAACTACCTGATGTTTATGCTGTGTTTTGTCCGGTTGCAGAGTAACTACCTGGTGTTTATGCTGTGTTTTGTCCTGTTGCAGAACAACTACCTGGTGTTTATGGTGTGTTTTGTCCAGTTGCAGAGTAACTACCTGATGTTTATGCTGTGTTTTGTCCTGTTGCAGAACAACTACCTGATGTTTATGCTGTGTTTTGTCCTGTTGCAGAACAACTACCTGGTGTTTATGGTGTGTTTTGTCCTGTTGCAGAGTAACTACCTGGTGTTTATGGTGTGTTTTGTCCTGTTGCAGAGTAACTACCTCGTGTTTGTGCTGTGTTTTGTCCTGTTGCAGAGTAACTACCTGGTGTTTATGCTGTGTTTTGTCCAGTTGCAGAGTAACTACCTGGTGTTTATGCTGTGTTTTGCCCTGTTGCAGAGTAACTACCTGGTGTTTATGCTGTGTTTTGTCCGGTTGCAGAGTAACTACCTGGTGTTTATGGTGTGTTTTGTCCAGTTGCAGAGTAACTACCTGATGTTTATGCTGTGTTTTGTCCTGTTGCAGAACAACTACCTGGTGTTTATGGTGTGTTTTGTCCTGTTGCAGAGTAACTACCTGGTGTTTATGGTGTGTTTTGTCCTGTTGCAGAGTAATTACCTGGTGTGTGTGCTGTGTTTTGTCCTGTTGCAGAGTAACTACCTGGTGTTTATGGTGTGTTTTGTCCTGTTGCAGAGTAATTACCTGGTGTGTGTGCTGTGTTTTGCCCTGTTGCAGAATAATTACCTGGTGTGTGTGCTGTGTTTTGCCCTGTTGCAGAGTAACTACCTGGTGTTTATGGTGTGTTTTGTCCTGTTGCAGAGTAACTACCTGATGTTTATGCTGTGTTTTGTCCTGTTGCAGAGTAACTACCTGGTGTTTATGGTGTGTTTTGTCCTGTTGCAGAGTAATTACCTGGTGTGTGTGCTGTGTTTTGCCCTGTTGCAGAATAATTACCTGGTGTGTGTGCTGTGTTTTGTCCAGTTGCTGAGTAACTACCTGGTGTTTATGCTGTGTTTTGTCCTGTTGCAGAGTAACTACCTGGTGTTTATGCTGTGTTTTGTCCTGTTGCAGAACAACTACCTGGTGTTTATGCTGTGTTTTGTCCTGTTGCAGAGTAACTACCTGGTGTTCATGCTGTGTTTTGTCCTGTTGCAGAGTAACTACCTGGTGTTTATGCTGTGTTTTGTCCTGTTGCAGAGTAACTACCTGGTGTTCATGCTGTGTTTTGTCCTGTTGCAGAACAACTACCTGGTGTTTATGCTGTGTTTTGTCCAGTTGCAGAGTAACTACCTGGTGTTTATGCTGTGTTTTGTCCTGTTGCAGAACAACTACCTGGTGTTTATGGTGTGTTTTGTCCAGTTGCAGAGTAACTACCTGGTGTTTATGCTGTGTTTTGTCCTGTTGCAGAGTAACTACCTGGTGTTTATGCTGTGTTTTGTCCTGTTGCAGAGTAATTACCTGGTGTTTATGGCAGAGCTGTTCTGGTGGTTTGAAGTGGTGAAGCCTTCGTTTGTACAGCCCAGAGTCTTTGACCCACAAGGTAAGGATATTGGTGTGGGAAAGCCAAAAATGATGATGATGATTGGGATTATGAAGATAATCAACTGCATTTGCATATCACATTATATTTCAGTTTTCACCAGAACTCAGATCACGTCACATACCTTTATTGACTTGAGAATCCTGAAGAATGATTGGTGTTTGTTTGTATCCAGCCTGTGATCCTGCCCATTCATCCAGGACTATGGGTGCTATGTGTAGCCCAGCCAAACAGGACTTTGGGGACAGACCTGACAGCCCAGAAGACAACAGGTATGATTTAATATTGAGTGGACAAATATAATGACCTGTAGTTATTAAATGTTCTCTTATTGAACAAGGTTATGAAAGGTCCAGCATAGTTCAACTCAGCAGTTAGAGGAGGTATGCTCTTGAGCTTTATCAGAATACTCTCTCTCTCCCCCCCACTCTCAGGCTTCAACCAGACTCTGCTTCAGGTAAGAACACAGGAACTACCTACTCCTCTCCTCAGAATCACAAACACTCCTTTGTCTTATCTAGCTGAAGAATCTGAACTACTACTGGTTCTCTGTGTGAGTGGAGCTAATCGATTTCCTTGTTCCTGGCAGGTGTGATAAAGAGGTCGGCGTCCATGTCCTATGTGGACGGCTGTGTGGGGACGTGGCCTAAGGACAGACGGCCTCGGGGCATTTCCTTTGAGATTCCTCTGGAAGGGGACCCTAGCGCCCCTCCCTGTCGGGGTCCTTCCCTCCGAGGCATGACCCGCTCTGCCAGCACAGAGGGCCTGGGGGAGTTCAAAGTTCACCACGCACCTCGGGGGGGCATGAGGCGCCAACTCCCCTTTCAGCCGGTCAGCGTTAACAGTCAGGGTTGCAGCGCCGGACACATACCTGAGGAGGACTACGACAGGGACTCACTAAACTACAACTCCCATAAAGCACTGGGGCGCGGGCAGACTCAGCCACACAGGAACCAGAGCAGGTACGTCTGATGGCTCTGTTGGTAGTACATGAGAGTTGTGGGTTTTAATGTCTGCAAGGTGGACATATATATTGAATGTAAATATGTTACATACATGTTAACTGTTAGATGCTATGGATACGTGTCTAATAAATTATCATACCCGTCTGTTAATCTAGATATTCCAATGGCGTTCTCCCAGAGAACGGCAATGGCGGCAGCAGCCCCGTCAGCCTGTCGACCCCGCCGAGCATCGAGGAGGCCCTGAAAATCATCCATGACACAGAGAGGCCCCACGGCAGCCTGGGGCCCGGGGCCAACGGCTTCTTCCTCCATGATGGAGCCGAACCTCCAGACCCAGGGGACGACCCTGACGACTACCCAGGATCGGCTAAGGCCCGGGCAGATGAGGCCGACCCCAACTCCGCCTCTACGGATGAGGTGGACACAGGGATCCACGTGAGGACGGAGGACATCCAGGAGAGTTTGGATGAGGACAACTCTTCTCTCAGGGACTACTCTGATATAGACCCTGACTATGAGGCTATGACCCGATCCTGTCCCCTACCAGAGGGGGATGGAGAGAGGGGGGTGAGGAACGGAGACAGGAATGGAGAAAGGGGAGAGAGGAGCAGCCCATGCCCCAGCCCGGTGCCCCCCGCCCCCCTGTCCCACGTGCCCAGCGGAGGCGTGGTTCGCATGACCAGCTTCGCCGAGCAGAAGTTTCGTAAGCTTGAGGGGCGGAGCAGTGGAGGGACCACCCCCGAGAGCTCCGAGCTCAATGTTCCAAACACGCCACCTACACAAACTGCCACGCCTGAGGTCAGTAGAGAAACTCTCTCTCTCTCCATTGATCTATTACTCTGTTCACTCTCTTTCTCTCTCAACTCCCTTTTTCTACTCTGTGTTTCTCTCTCTTCTTCCCACTCTCTCAACTTCACTCTCTCTCTCTCCCTCACAGGGCTCAAGCCCAGCCCACCCGGCCCAGAGCCCGGCCACGCCCCCTACCAGAGACCACACCCACCTGCTGTCGTCAGAGATGGTGCACCTGAAGATGAAGCTGGAGGAGAAACGCAGAGCCATCGAGGCCCAGAAAAAGAAGGTATAGGCTAGTTTAGCTTCTGAGAGCTTCTTCTCTTTGGCTGCATCTGAAATGACATCCTATTCCCTATTTCCATAGGGCTCTGGTCAAAAGTAGTGCACTTTTTAGTTGGGTGATTGGGTATCGTGTCAGACAAAGAACAAAACAACGGTCCTGAAGCGCTACTACGGGTTTTTAAAGGAACAGTCCAATCAAATGATTTGAGTTAGTTATCAAACCTAATCAAACATAAATCACTTCATTTGAACCATCATCTTGTTGGATAATTAAGCATACTAAGCCAGCATGTTCATTGGTTATAAAAAAATGTGTTGAAATAGTCAACAATTTTTGTCACTGTTTCAGGTGGAGGCAGCGTTCACCCGGCATCGTCAGAAGATGGGCCGGACAGCCTTCCTCAACGTGGTGAGACGGAAAGGGGTCACCCCTTCGCCCACCAGCCCCAGGCCCATCCCTGGGGGCCCAGACCTGGACAAACCCTCCCCGGACCCCCTCCTCACACCGTCAGGCAGTCTGGGCCGGGCAGAGAGGTGCAAGCCCGACGGAGCAGCTCCCAAGTCCCCCTGCGAGGAGGGTGCAGGTGGGTCACCACTATAGCTTCCTGTCAAAATAAAGGTTCAATAAAAACGGGCCTGGTCCCAGCTCTGTTTGTGCTGTTGCCAATTTTGGCTCGACAATGACCATTGACCATTATCACAAAATGATAGAGGGCCAGGCTAGAGAGCAGTCAAACTACAGGATGTGTACTGTTTTACCTTACCTTATAAAGTACACGTGTCCGCTGTGTCTTGCTCCAGGGTTAGGGGGTGGAGAGGTGGACCTGGCTGAGTACACTAGCTCCATCGAGAGGCTGAACACGTCCCTGGGGTTCCTGCAGACGGAGATGCAGCGGCTGGCCCAGCAGCAGGACAGGATCATGGCTATGAGGGAACAGCAACAAGCCTGGGTCATACCTCCTCCAGCGCCCTCACCACACAGGTAACACTGACATACACACACACACACACACACACACATACGCACACACACACGCACACACGCACGCACACACACACGCACACACATACGCACACACATACACACACGCACACACACACGCACACACACACACGCACACACACACGCACACACACACACGCACACACACACACATACGCACACACACACGCACACACACACGCACACACATACGCATACACACATATACACACACATACACACACACACACACACATACACACACACGCACACATACACACACACACGCACACACACACACACACACACACACACACACACACAGGTATGATAATCAATACACATAAATGGTACATAAGAATGGCATGATATTTAGACGAAAACCATGTGTCATCATACTGTTATCCCTAATTAATTGTGATAACAGATCAATTATCGCAATACTAATATTGCTTGGTTAGTTATCATTGTAAAAATGGAATTCCAAATTTCAACTCTCTACAGGCAGCTCCGGGATCTCCGGAGCAACAGTGTAACCGGCCGGGGGTCCGTGGGGTCGCTGTCCCCTATCCTGTCCTCTGCCGGTGGTTCCCCCCGCGCCCCCCACCGTTCCCCTAGTGGCCTCAAGCGCCGACCAGCCTCCTTCCACGCCAGCACCCCTCACACCTCCCGTACCCCACGCCCCAGCGAGCTCAAGGTAACCCCCTTAAGACGGATGCTCAACACCCCAACGTCCGTGGACAGTCTGCCCAGGCTACGACGCTTCTCCCCCAGCCAGACCCAGGTCACTTCCTTTGCC
The DNA here is from genome assembly GCF_020615455.1 of Coregonus clupeaformis. Classification (NCBI taxonomy): domain Eukaryota; kingdom Metazoa; phylum Chordata; class Actinopteri; order Salmoniformes; family Salmonidae; genus Coregonus; species Coregonus clupeaformis. Next base: position 56,484,144 of record NC_059212.1, read on the forward strand.
TACCTGGGACACGATGAGGGTCCTGGGGCCACAGAAGGGGGCAAGGAGAGAGGGACCACAGGCGGAGCAGAGGAGCCCCAGAACCAAAATAAGCACCCTGAGACAGAGACAGAGGTAGCTGCTGCGGGGATAAGGAGTGCAGGCGCTCATCCCTCCTCGCCCACTAAAGAGCCAGCCAAAGAGAGAGAGGAGGAGAGGAAGGAGGAGAGGAGAAATGGAAGAAGGACGGAGAAGTTGGCAGAGGTGCTTTTCCAGCCCAGTAGAGACCTGGTAGAAGTACCAATGTCCACGCTGAAGCCTCTGGGAGGACAGGGTCTGGAGACGAGTGGAGAGCTGTGCGGAGAGGACCAGAAAATGTGCTGTGGGTTCTTCTACAAGGTAGGAATTTCAGAATTGTGAGATGAATGTACAAGTACTGTGTTTAGCATGTCACGACTCAAAAATGTTGAATGTGTTGATTGATCCATTTTTGTTATAATCATAAAATATGAAAGTTACGTGTACAGTGTACGGACTGTAAAAGCAACAGGACAGTATAATGTTCATACAGAACTATGTGTCTGCCACATGAACTATGGGATGACTCATGAACCATTACTTATTCTGGGTCAGGGACAGTAATTGTGTGTACAGTCTCTAGGTCAAAGGATGAAACTGCTCACCTAGTAATGCTAGAGCAGTAGACTGCTGAGCTATGCTAGGAGAATGGAGCCAACAGAGCTGCCACTGCAGATGGGATAGCTAACAGATGGGATAGCTAACAGATGGGATAGCTAACAGCTACCCAGTGTATTTGCTGGAAGCTACTATCAACTTTCAACAGACACAACTCAATCAATCAATCACATTTATTTTATAAAGCCTTTTTACGTCAGCAGTTGTCAAAGTGCTATACAGATACCCAGCATAAAACCCAGAGAGCAAGCAATGTAACGCTCCCAAAAACACTTCAGCGAGCAGGCCTTCCTAATTGACCTGGCCCAGGTATCCTGGATGGATATAGATCTCATTCCGTCAGTAGAGGATGCCTGGTTGTTCTTTAAAAGTAATTTCCTCTCAATCTTAAATAGACATGCCCCATTCAAAAAATACAGAACTAAGAACAGATATAGCCCCTGGTTCTCCTCAGACTTGACTGCCCTTGACCAGCACAAAAACATCCTGTGGCGTACTGCATTAGCATCAAATAGCCCCCGTGATATGCAACTTTTCAGGGAAGTTAGGAACCAATATACACAAGCAGTTAGGAAAGCAAAGGCTAACTTTTTTCAAACAGAAATTTGCATCCTGTAGCACTAACTCCAAAAAGTTTTGGGACACTGTAAAGTCCATGGAAAATAAGAGCACTTCCTCCCAGCTGCCCACTGCACTGAGGCTAGGAAACACTATCACCACCGATAAATCTACAATAATCGAGAATTTCAACAAGCATTTTGCTACGGCTGGCCATGCTTTCCACCTGGCTACCACTACCCCGGCCACCAGCTCTGCACCCTCCGCTGCAACTTGCCCATGCCCCCCCGCTTCTCCTTCACACAAATCCAGACAGCTGATGTTCTAAAAGAGCTGCAAAATCTGGACCCCTACAAATCATCTGGACTAGACAATCTGGACCCTTTCTTTCTAAAACTAGCCGCGCGAAATTGTCGCAACCCCTATTACTAGCCTGTTCAACCTCTCTTTCGTAACGTCTGAGATCCCCAGAGATTGGAAAGCTGCCGCGGTCATCCCCCTCTTCAAAGGGGGTGACACTCTAGATCCAAACTGTTACAGACCCATATCCATCCTGCCCTGCCTTTCAAAAAGTTTTTGAAAGCCAAGTCAACAAACAGATCACCAACCATTTCGAATCCCACCGTACCTTCTCCGCTATGCAATCCGGTTTCCGAGCTGGTCATGGGTGCACTTCAGCCACGATCAAGGTCCTAAATGATATTATAACCGCGATCGATAATAGACAGTACTGTGCAGCCGTTTTCATTGACCTGGCCAAGGCTTTCGACTCTGTCAACCACCGCATTCTTATTGGCAGACTAAATAGCCTTGGTTTCTCAATTGACTGCCTCGCCTGGTTCACCAACTACTTCTCAGATAGAGTTCAATGTGTCAAATCGGAGGGCCTGTTGTCTGGACCTATGGCAGTCTCTATGGGGGTGCCACAGGGTTCAATTCTTGGGCCAACTCTTTTCTCTGTGTATATCAATGACGTCGCTCTTGCTGCTGGTGACTCTCAGATCCACCTCTACGCAGACGACACCATTTTGTATACATCTGGCCCTTCATTGGACACTGTGTTAACAAACCTCCAAACGAGCTTCAATTCCATACAACACTCCTTCAGTAGCCTCCAACTGCTCTTAAACACTAGTAAAACAAAATGCATCCTCTTCAACCGAACGCTGCTTGCACCCGCCCACCCGACTAGAATCACTACTCTAGACGGGTCTGACCTAGAGTACGTGGACAACTACAAATATCTAGGTGTCTGGTTAGACTGTAAACTCTCCTTCCAGACTCACATTAAGAATCTCCAATCCAAAGTTAAATCTAGAATCGGTTTCCTATTTCGCAACAAAGCCTCCTTCACTCATGCTGCCAAACATGCCCTCGTAAAACTGACTATCCTACCGATCCTTGACTTCGGCGATGTCATTTACAAAATAGCCTCCAACACTCTACTCAGCAAATTGGATGTTGTCTATCACAGTGCCATCCGTTTTGTCTCCAAAGCCCCATATAATACCCACCACTGTGACCTGTACGCTCTTGTTGGCTGGTCCTCACTACATATTCGTCGCCAAACCCACTGGCTCCAGGCCATCTATAAATCACTGCTAGGCAAATCCCCGTCTTATCTTAGCTCATTGGTCACCATAGCAACACCCACCCGTAGTCTGCGCTCCAGCGGGTATATCTCACTGGTCATCCCCAAAGCCAACACCTCCTTTGGCCGCAATTCCTTCCAGTTCTCTGCTGCCAATGACTGGAACAAATTGCAAAAATCTCTGAAGCTGGAGACACTTATCTCCCTCACTAACTTTAAGCATCAGTTGTCAGAGCACCTTACCGATCACTGCACCTGTACACAGCCCATCTGAAATTAGCCCGCCCAACTACCTCATCCCTATATTGTTATTTATTTTGCTCATCTGTACCCCAGTATCTCTATTTGCACATCATCTCTTGCACATCATTCCAGTGTTAATACTAAATTGTAATTATTTTGCACTATAGCCTATTTTATTGCCTTACCTCCATAACTTGCTAAATTTGCACACTGTATATTAATTGTATTTCTGTTGTATTTTTTTGATTTTTGTTTTGTTTTACCCCATATGTAACTCTGTGTTGTTGTTTTTATCGCACTGCTTTGCTTTATCTTGGCCAGGTCGCAGTTGTAAATGAGAACTTGTTCTCAACTGGTTTACCTGGTTAAATAAAGGTGAAATAAAAAAATTTAAAAAAATAGAGGAAGAAGCACAAATGTCCTTATTCCAGTAAAAAACTAAAATCTGGAAAACTAGCCTCCACTGTACAACATACTCTTTAACTGGTTAAAATTGGTCATATACATCTGCCATGATGGAATGTATGCCTGAATTCCCCCTGACATACATTTGACCGATCTTGATGAGCGATCTTTGAAGTGAGAGGATGTGACAATGCTGTCTGATCTCATTTAGTCTCTGGAGCTACAAAAAAACGAAGTTCTGTAAACTAGCCTTCATGTTGGCACCAATCGTTCCATGACAAGAAGATTACAATTTCCACTCTTAAGTAGAACTTTGGTGTCAACATGGCAGCCATTTAAATTCTGAAATGCAAAAACAGTTTGCCAACCTATTTCTGACTCTGTCTCCACCCCGTACCCCTCCAGGACGATGGGAAGGGAGAGGAGGACATGGCGGTGAAGAGGGCTGCTCTGCTGGAGAAGAGACAGAGGAGAGAGAAGGAGACGCAGGAGAAGAAACAGCAGCTGGAGCTGGAGCAGGAGCAGAGGAAGGAGGAAGCACGGTCAGTCTGCACCTTCAGGGCCTTTCCCACTCTTATGCCCGGTCTGAAAACTACCCTTAGGGGGTCTGTAGACTACCTATATGGGGTCTGAAAACTACCTTTAGGGAGTCTGAATGCTACCCTTAGGGAGTCTGAAGACTACCTTTAGGGGGTCTGAAAACTACCTTTAGGGAGTCTGAATGCTACCCTTAGGGAGTCTGAAGACTACCTTTAGGGGGTCTGAAAACTACTATTAGGGAGTCTGAAGACTACCTTTAGGGGGTCTGAATGCTACCCTTAGGGAGTCTGAAAACTACTATTAGGGAGTCTGAAAACTACCTTTAGGGGGTCTGAAAACTACCCTTAGGGAGTCTGAAGACTACCTTTAGGAGGTCTGTAAATTTACCTTTAGGGAGTCTGAAAAGTACCGTTCGGGGTTGGTTTCAGACCCAAGCTACTTCTCTTTTATTCAGAGAGTGGTGAATCCTAACATCCAATTGGAATGTAGTCATGCAATGATGTCAATGGGTGACTAAGTGAAAATCCACCCCTTAGTAACTTCCCTCTTATTTGGTAATCCCACAGAAGTATTGAAGCCTGTCATCTCTCCTGTCCCTCTTCCCTAGGCTGAAAGGAGAGGAGGAGCAGCAGAAGAGAGAGGATGAAAAGCAGAGGAAAGATTACATAAAGAATGAGTACATGAGGAGGAAGCATTTGAAGCAGGTGGAGGATATGGATGTCAGGCCCCGCCATGGAAGTCTTAAAAAGAAGCCACGCCCCAAATCCATCCACAGGGATGTCATGGAGTCACCCAAGCCCCCCGTCAGAGGCACAGGTAACACACACACTACAGTATGCACACAGATTCACACACACACACACACGTGTTTGTTTTACTATCCTTGTGGGGAACCAAAAATGTATTCCATTTCAAAATCCTATTTTCCCTAACCCCTTAACCTAAACTTAACGCTAAAACTAACCCTAACCCTAATTGTAACCTTAAATCTAACCCCTAGTCCTTAAATACCATTTTTTCTTGTGGGGACCGACAAATTAAAATATTTGTTAAAATATTTTTTATATGTTTTATTTTTTTATTGTTACATTCACCAGATAGGTGCAGTGAAATGTGTTGTTTTACAGGGTCAGCCATAGTAGTACGGCACCTCTGGGGCAAATTAGGCTTAAGTGCCTTGCTCAAGGGCACAGACATATTTTCACATTGTAGGCTCGGGTATCTCCACAAGGATAGTAAAACCATACCACACACACACACTATAGATAGATACACACGCACACGCACTCTATGCACATGCTCACTTTACACATAGATGTGTATTTAGTACACACACATATTCACACGCACACACACTCAAACATGTCTTCTGTGTTTACCTCGTCCAGGTACTCGACCGCGTGGGTTCTCAATCTCCAGTATGTCCCTGGCCTCCCTCAACCTGGCCGACAATGACAGCAACTTGGGAGATAAGAGGACCCCCAGGTGAGGCCAGCTATTGCCTGATTAAAATGACCATACAGTTATGTTGTTCCTGGTTTAGCCAACTATTTTGGCATGACAATGTCAAAGGAGTTGACTTGAGCACAAACAGACTGGCACCCAGGCTGGCTACGATACAACCAAGGCCTTAAAGAGCATCAAAAGCATGAATACGCCTTCAAGAGGACATTAATGTGTCTTATGACTTGTCTATGTAAAGCAATCAGAACTGTTTTCACTCTGGATCTTAACCTCTGCATCTTAATCTTCCTCTCTCTCTCCTCCTCGCTCATTCCTGTCTCTCTCCTCCTCGCTCATTCCTGTCTCTCTCTCCTCCTCGCTCTATTCCTGTCTCTCTCTCCTCCTCGCTCATTCCTGTCTCTCTCTCCTCCTTGCTCTATTCCTCTCTCTCTCCTCCTTGCTCTATTCCTCTCTCTCTCCTCCTCGCTCTATTCCTCTCTCTCTCCTCCTCGCTCTATTCCTGTCTCTCTCCTCCTCGCTCTATTCCTGTCTCTCTCCTCCTCGCTCTATTCCTGTCTCTCTCTCCTCCTCGCTCTATTCCTGTCTCTCTCTCCTCCTCGCTCTATTCCTGTTTCACTTCTCCTCGCTCTATTCCTGTCTCTCTCTCCTCCTCGCTCTATTCCTGTCTCTCTCTCCTCCTCGCTCTATTCCTGTCTCTCTCTCCTCCTCGCTCTATTCCTGTTTCACTTCTCCTCGCTCTATTCCTCTCTCTCTCCTCCTTGCTCTATTCCTGTCTCTCTCTCCTCCTCGCTCTATTCCTGTCTCTCTCTCCTCGTCGCTCTATTCCTGTTTCACTTCTCCTCGCTCTATTCCTCTCTCTCTCCTCCTCGCTCTATTCCTGTCTCTCTCCTCCTCGCTCTATTCCTGTCTCTCTCTCCTCCTCGCTCTATTCCTGTCTCTCTCTCCTCCTCGCTCTATTCCTCTCTCTCACCTCCTCGCTCTATTCCTCTCTCTCTCCTCCTCGCTCTATTCCTGTCTCTCTCCTCCTCGCTCTATTCCTGTCTCTCTCCTCCTCGCTCTATTCCTGTCTCTCTCTCCTCCTCGCTCTATTCCTGTCTCTCCTTCCTCCTCGCTCTATTCCTGTCACTCTCCTCTTCGCTCTATTCCTGTCTCTCTCCTCCTCGCTCTATTCCTGTCTCTCTCTCCTCCTCGCTCTATTCCTGTTTCACTTCTCCTCGCTCATTCCTCTCTCTCTCCTCTTCTCTCTATTCCTGTCTCTCTCTCCTCCTCGCTCTATTCCTGTCTCTCTCCTCCTCGCTCTATTCCTGTCTCTCTCCTCCTCGCTCTATTCCTGTCTCTCCTCCTCGCTCTATTCCTCTCTCTCTCCTCCTCGCTCTATTCCTGTCTCTCTCCTCCTCCTTGCTCTATTCCTGTCTCTCTCTCCTCCTCGCTCTATTCCTCTCTCTCTCCTCCTCGCTCTATTCCTGTCTCTCTTCTCCTCGCTCTATTCCTGTCTCTCTCCTCCTCGCTCTATTCCTGTCTCTCTCTCCTCCTCGCTCTATTCCTGTCTCTCTCTCCTCCTCGCTCTATTCCTGTCTCTCTCCTCCTCGCTCTATTCCTGTCTCTCTCCTCCTCGCTCTATTCCTGTCTCTCTCTCCTCCTCGCTCTATTCCTGTCTCTCCTCCTCGCTCTATTCCTGTCTCTCTCCTCCTCGCTCTATTCCTGTCTCTCTCTCCTCCTCGCTCTATTCCTGTCTCTCTCCTCCTCGCTCTATTCCTGTCTCTCTTCTCCTCGCTCTATTCCTGTCTCTCTCTCCTCCTCGCTCTATTCCTGTCTCTCTCTCCTCCTCGCTCTATTCCTGTCTCTCCTCCTCGCTCTATTCCTGTCTCTCTCCTCCTCACTCTATTCCTGTCTCTCTCTTCTCCTCACTCTATTCCTGTCTCTCTCCTCCTCGCTCTATTCCTGTCTCTCTCTTTTCCTCGCTCTATTCCTGTCTCTCTCTCCTCTGTTTTCCCCTCTGTTTTGCACAGACCCCCCAGAAGCAGTAAACTAGGCACTGTGAGAGGCCATATCTCTTTCTTTTTAAGCTCTCCCAAAGAGAGAAAGGGAAGGTTAGTAAGGGCTCCCTCTACCAGCCAAGGGCCTAGACTTTGATCTAGCTTTTATGTTTATACTGCTGCATCACAGTCCAGATTGATCAATCAATTCACTTTTACAAAAAAATTCCCCATCTGACAGAACTCAGCAAAAAAAGAAACGTCCTCTCACTGTCTACTGCGTTTATTTTCAGCAAACTTAACATGTGTAAATATTTGTATGAACATAACAAGATTCAACAACTGAGACATAAACTGAACAAGTTCCACAGAAATGTGACTAACAGAAATTGAATAATGTGTCCCTGAACAAACGGAGGGTCAAAATAATCAAAAGTAACAGTCAGTATCTGGTGTGGCCACCAGCTGCATTAAGTACTGCAGTGCATCTCCTCCTCATGGACTGCACCAGATTTGCCAGTTCTTGCTGTGAGATGTTACCCCACTCTTCCACCAAGGCACCTGCAAGTTCCCGGACATTTCTGGGGGGAATGGCCCTAGCCCTCACCCTCCGATCCAATAGGTCCCATACGTGCTCAATGGGATTAAGATCCGGGCTCTTCGCTGGCCATGGCAGAACACTGACATTCCTGTCTTGCAGGAAATCACGCACAGAACGAGCAGTATGGCTGGTGGCATTGTCATGCTGGAGGGTCATGTCAGGATGAGCTTGCAAGAAGGGTACCACATGAGGGAGGAGGATGTCTTCCCTGTAACGCACAGCGTTGAGATTGCCTGCAATGACAACAAGCTCAGTCCGATGATGCTGTGACACACCGCCCCAGACCATGACGGACCCTCCACCTCCAAATCGATCCCGCTCCAGAGTACAGGCCTCGGTGTAACGCTCATTCCTTCGATGATAAACGCAAATCCGACAATCACCCCATGTGAGACAAAACCGCGACTGGTCAGTGAAGAGCACTTTTTGCATGTCCTGTCTGGTCCAGCAACGGTTGGTTTGTGCCCATAGGCGACGTTGTTGCCGGTGATGTCTGGTGAGGACCTGCCTTACAACAGGCCTACAAGCCCTCAGTGCAGCCTCTCTCAGCCTATTGAGGACAGTCTGAGCACTGATGGAGGGATTGTGCGTTCCTGGTGTAACTCGGGCAGTTGTTGTTGCCATCCTGTACCTGTCCCGCAGGTGTGATGTTCGGATGTACCGATCCTGTGCAGGTGTTGTTACACGTGGTCTGCCACTGCGAGGACGATCAGCTGTCCATCCTGTCTCCCTGTAGCGCTGTTTTAGGCGTCTCACAGTACAGACATTGCAATTTATTGCCCTGGCCACATCTGCAGTCCTCATGCCTCCTTGCAACATGCCTAAGGCACGTTCACGCAGATGAGCAGGGACCTTGGGCATCTTTCTTTTGGTGTTTTTCAGAGTCAGTAGAAAGGCCTCTTTAGTGTCCTAAGTTTTCATAACTGTGACCTTAATTGCCTACCGTCTGTAAGCTGTTAGTGTCTTAACGACCGTTCCACAGGTGCATGTTCATTAATTGTTTATGGTTCATTGAACAAGCATGGGAAACAGTGTTTACAATGAAGGTCTGTGAAGTTATTTGGATTTTTACAAATTATCTTTGAAAGACAGGGTCCTGAAAAAGGGACGTTTCTTTTTTTGCTGAGTTTATTTAAAGAACTCACATATATTTTTTGATAATGTTTGAGCAAGCCACATACAGTATACTAACATAAATTCTAAGTATGAACTGAGACATAGAGAACACATCTATATGTTTTTTATGTAAAAAGAGCTATATAAAATACATTTGATTGATTGATAATAGATGTTATTTCACATGCATGCTGTATCAGTTAAATGATGGCCAATGACCTATTTTAAAACAACAGAATCATTCTCCTCAGTACCACAACTGCTTCTGCCTCAATTCATACATGATGCCTTTAGCTTCCTGCCTCTGCTCCGCTTTCTGCCTGACCGACTTTGCTCTTTCTCGGCTGTAGCGCTGCTCTGAGGCTGCTCCATGACACTGCTCGATGCTAGCGGTACCATGTACTCCTGAGTGGCGCAGTGGTCTAAGGCACTGCATCGCAGTGCTAACTGTGCCACTAGAGATCCTGGTTCGAATCCAGGCTCTGTCGCAGCCGGCCGCGACCGGGAGACTCATGGGCGGCGCACAATTGGCCCAGGGTAGGGGAGGGAATGGCCGGCAGGGATGTGGCTCAGTTGATAGAGCATGGTGTTTGCAACGCCAGGGTTGTGGGTTCGATTCCCACGGGGGGCCAGTATAAAAAAATATATATATGTGTTCACTAACTGTAAGTCGCTCTGGATAAGAGCGTCTGCTAAATGACTAAAATGTAAATAGCTGCTCCATGATAGCTATTTTATGATAGCTTCTCCAGACTAGCTGCTTCATGATATCCGCTTCAGACTAGCTGCTCCATGGTAACTGCTCCAGACTAGCTGCTCCATGATAACTGCTCCATGCTAGCTGCTCCATGATAGCTGCTCCATGATAGCTGCTCCATGATTCCTGCTCCAGACTAGCTGCTTCATGATATCTGCTCCAGCCTAGCTGCTTCATGATAACTGCTCCATGCTAGCTGCTCCATGCAAGCTGCTCGATGATAACTGCTTCATGATAACTGCTCTATGATACCTGCTCCAGACTAGCAGCTCCATGATAACTGCTCCAAACTAGCTGCTCCATGATAACTACTCCAAACTAACTGCTCCATGATAGATACTCCATGATAGCTGCTCCAGACTAGCTATTTCATGATAGCTGCTCCAGACTAGCTGCTCCATGATAGCTACTCCATGATAACTGCTCCAGACTAGCTATTTCATGATAGCTGCTCCAGACTAGCTGCTCCATGATAACTGCTCCAGACTAGCTGCTCCATGATAGCTACTTCATGATAACTGCTCCAGACTAGCTATTTCATGATAGCTGCTCCAGACTAGCTGCTCCATGATAACTGCTACAGACTAGCAGCTCCATGATAGCTGCTCCATGATAACTGCTCCATGATAACTGCTCCAGACTAGCTGCTCCATGATACCTTCTCCAGACTAGCTGCTTCATGATAACTGCTCCATGATAACTGCTCCAGACTAGCAGCTCCATGATAACTGCTCCATGATAGCTACTCCATGATACCTGCTCCAGACTAGCTATTTCATGATAGCTGCTCCAGACTAGCTGCTCCATGATAACTTCTCCAGACTAGCTGCTCCATGATAACTTCTCCAGACTAGCTGCTCCATGATAACTGCTCCATGATAACTGCTCCATGATAGCTGCTCCAGACTAGCTGCTCCATGATAACTTCTCCGGACTAGCTGCTCCATGATAACTTCTCCAGACTAGCTGCTCCATGATAACTGCTCCATGATAACTGCTCCATGATAGCTGCTCCAGACTAGCTGCTCCATGATAACTTCTCCGGACTAGCTGCTCCATGATAACTTCTCCAGACTAGCTGCTCCATGATAACTGCTCCATGATAACTGCTCTATGTTTAGCTGCTGTGTGTTCTTGTTGCCTCTATACTAGACCCAGAGCCATCCAAGCTGCAGCAGGCAGACACTTTCCCGTCCCAGGCACTGACTCCCACGGCCAGACTCCCTCTGAATCACAGTTGTCCCCCAAAACACATCACGTGGATCACAGTCCCTTTGTTTTGTATGCTGGCGCCTAGCCGAACCAAACGATTGTGCACGCATACTCCCTTCACTTGAAAAATGCAATACTATGGTTCGTCCATTTTTAGACACCATACACTTCCTCAAAATAGTCCAAATTAATCTAAGATGACTCAAATCATTTTTTTATTTTTTTAACCTTTATTTAACCAGGTAAGCCAGTTGAGAACAAGTTCTCATTTACAACTGCGACCTGGCCAAGATAAAGCAAAGCAGTGCGATAAAAACAACAACACAGAGTTACATATGGGGTAAACAAAACATAAAGTCAAAAATACAACAGAAAATATATATACAGTGTTTGCGAATGCAGTAAGTTATGGAGGTAAGGCAATAAATACGCCATAGTGCAAATAGTTACAATTTCGTATTAACACTGGAATGATAGTTTTAAGAATAAAAAAAAAAAATGTATTCACTAACTGTAAGTCGCTCTGGATAAGAGCGTCTGCTAAATGACTAAAATGTAAATGTAAAAATGTAATAGATGTGCAAATAGAGATACTGGGGTGCAAATTAGCAAAATAAATAACAATATGGGGATTAGGTAGTTTGGTGGGCTAATTTCAGAATGGCTGTATACAGGTGCCCAAATCTGTCATTAATTTTGACATTTTTGCAGAGGAGATCTTAGTCGCACAATTTTACATCTATCTAAGATGTTAGGTGCAGTATTTTTCAAAGAAAAAATGTGCATGAAAACAAGTCATCTCTCGTCCTCTGTAGCTCAGCTGGTAGAGCACGGCGCTTCTAACGCCAAGGTAGTGGGTTCGATCCCCGGGACCACCCATACACAAAAATGTATGCATGCATGACTATAAGTCGCTTTGGATAAAAGCGTCTGCTAAATGGCATATTATTATTATTCGTTGAATGACAACAAAGACTTTATTGATGAATCCCTACTGTTGACCAATCACCGACTTGACCAATCACCGACTTCGGCTTGCCTCCAGAAAAAAATGCTGTGCCCGAATAGCCCAAAGTCCAAAGCAAACAAAAACGTCACAAAATGTCATCATAATATATACACCAACTCTACAGAAGTGTTTCGGCTGGGAAGCATGTGGACGCCTTAACCCTAACCCCAACCAGGACATGACTGAGCCTGGACCTAGGTTACACATGAACCCTAACCCCAACCAGGACATGACTGAGCCTGGACCTAGGTTACACATGAACCCTAACCCCAACCAGGACATGACTGAGCCTGGACCTGGGACATGAGGGTGCCTGCTGCAGTGGGATACTGTGTGTCTTGTTACTGTACTGCTGCCTAAAGCTGCTGCAGCCTACGGCAGTGTCTCTGCTCCATATCCTAGCAGACAGAATGAAGGACTGGACTGTAGCTTTGCTTTGCTCTAGTGCACATGCCTCTGATCTGATGCCAGCCACAGAGAGATCACTGTGCAGGATGTAATAGGAGGGAACAAGGAGGGCTGCCTGGGAGAACTGTGTCACAGTGTCTGACCTGGTTTCTCTGTGTCTGTCTATGTGTTTGTCTCTGTGTCTGTGTCTTTGTGTCTGTCTCTCTCTGTCTCTCTGTGTCTGTCTGTCTGTGTCTCTGTGTCTGTTTTTTGTGAACGTGTCTCTGTGTGTGTCTGTTATTCTGTGTGTTCTGGCATGTGTTTTTTCTTGTTCCTGTGTGTGTGTGTGTGTGTGTGTGTGTGTGCGTGTGTGTGTGTGTGTGTGTCGTTGTACTTGTGTGTGTGTGTGTGTGTGTGTGTGTGTGTGTGTACATCCCTAGGCCAGACTCTGCTAGGCCAGACTCTGTTAGGCCAGACTCTGCTAGGCCAGACTCTGCGGAGGGCAATCTGTCGTCCTGCCCGTCTCGTAATGGAGAGAAGGACTGGGAGAACGAGTCCACAACCTCCTCCACTCCCTCCAACCAAGAGTACACAGGTACGGCCCGCTACACTACAATCACAGTATTCTGCTTTCAAAAGGAGACCACACTACTGCAGTATACCGGAGCTCTGTGGTCCATGTGTAGAACAGGCTGTTCTGACTTTCTGTTAGTTTGTCACTGCATTCCTTATGCTGGTATCTGTGTCTTCCCTCAGGCCCAAAGCTGTACAAGGAGCCCAGTGCCAAGTCCAACAAGCATATCATCCAGAATGCACTGGCCCACTGCTGCCTGGCGGGCAAGGTCAACGAAGAGCAGAAGAACAAGATAATAGATGTAGGCAGTTTGATGTACACTGTTTCTTTTTCTCTCATTTTACTTTACTCTTTTACTTCACGTTTTGTTCCTTTCTTTTCCTTCCCTATCTCTTTCAGGAAATGGAGAGGTCGGGGGCCAATAACTTCCTGGTTCTATTCCGGGACACGGGTTGCCAGTTCCGCTCGGTGTACTCCTACTGTCCAGAGACGGAGGAGATCACCAAGCTGGCGGGCATCGGGCCCAAGAGCATCACGGCCAAGATGATCGAGGGACTGTACAAGTACAACTCGGACAGGAAGCAGTTCAGCCACATCCCGGCCAAGACCATGTCGGCTAGTGTAGACGCCATCACCATCACCCCCCACCTGTGGCAGACCAAGAAACAGGGCACACCCAAGAAACTGGGTAGTCTCAAGTAGTCACAGCAACAAGCCGTTTTCATAACAAACCAAGGATATTGTTGCTAGGTGTCCTGGGTTATAGTTGAGGACTGAGGGGAGGCTTTGTGGGTTATCCGACCACGGAACGGACCCAGGTCTGGGTATGACCTGGGATATTACAGGGTCTGGTTTGGTATGAACGGTGCTAATGAGTCCAGCTTTCTAATGTTCCTTGCCAGTAAGATATTCCATGAACACTTACACTCAGCATTCATCTGGGTCTGATATCTGATATACAGTATAATTGAATGATTATGTAGAAGGATTTTTCTTCTTAAGAGAACACTGCTGAAATTATGCACAACTGGAATGTAGAAGAAAAAAAAACACAAGTCTCAAGGGACATTGTTGTTGTTATGCAAGACTGTGTGTGTGGGACCCAGAGTCATTCTAATGGAGCACGCGTGTGTGTGTTCGTCAGCATGCGTGGGTGTCCATGTTCTCATGTGCCCAAAAAAGGGGGGGGCTGATGAAGGCCTTACTGAATCAGACCACTGAAGCACTGAATGTCATCTCTCTCAAATAGACAGAGTTTGAGGTCTCCCTGTTCATCATGTTTGGCCTTATGCTTGTTTTGTGTGTCATATGAAAGTGCAGCGATTATGTCATATTTAAGCGCCAGTTGTGATGTTTTTGTGAGTACAGGACGATTGGCTGTGTGTGAGGCTTGCTTTTCTCTCTGGCTGAAAGAGGAGAGTGAGCAGTTGGGTTTGTGTAATGTGTAAATAAGTGCCAAGATTGAGTGAGGAGAATACCTCAGAAATAGGTTGTCGTTACTTTCGATAAGAACTAGTAAATCATTGATTTAAGTATCATCTAGTTTCACGGGAATGTCAGCAACTGACTTAATATATTTTATGTTTTTGATAAGGCTTTGGAAGTCTTTTAAAGGCTTTTTAAATTTCATTGACATAAATATAAATATAAGTAAAGACTATATAACTGTATAAGTTCATTTAGTTTGTATATAATACCAATTCCATTCAAAATGAATGAGTCAAACTAGCGTTTATCATTTAATATGGACGGATATGGGGCCTTTTATTGTTTAAAAAATGTACGTGTGTAATCACTTTTCAATGTCACTGACAGGACGATTTCAAGCTTTAGAATAGCAGCAAGTTTCACAAATTGTGTCATGAGCCTGTGCAATTCAGAGAAAATATCTTATAAAAGTCCTTGTTGGGATACAGTATGTGTTTGGACCTCACAGATATTCAAAAGCATTTTACTTTATTGTGGATAGTATCTTAACTGTTGAATTCCATTTACACTCAAAGTAGTCCTCAATACATGTATGTGTACATATACAATTGAGAGTAATTCATCAATAGCAATTCATGATGCTTTCCCACTGTAGATTGCAGTATTTGTTGTTGTATAACTGCATACTTACATAATGTAGATCACAGAAATATGAAACATTCCTACTGGACTTTCACAACATCTGTTACATTATGCTTCAACATGTTACATTCCTCTAACCTATGGAAGGAAACTGGCATTATTATTATTTTGGAGCAAAGCCGTGTTTATGCTGTACATTATATACAGTATTTTGTCATAAGTGTTTTTCGTAAACCATTTTCCATTTTGAGGTTTCATGTGAGCAGCACATCTGTCTCAAAAGAAAATATGTTTTGTATGAGTGACGGGCAACAAATAGAGAGAGAACTGACTGCAAACTGTTTCCTGCTGCATACTATTGTCAGTAGTGGATAATCAGATATGTATGAGATGCTATTCTGTGTTTTTCCCATTCTAAATTAGTTTTATTTTAACCCTGTCAATATGATCATGTATTTATGTTATTTTTATATATTCCTTTGAACTATATTAAAATGTAAATTTTCATCGAAACTTGTGATTTATGTTTTTGAAGCTTGGTTATCCACTTGAATCAAATTTTTTGATTCTTTGTTGTTACTGCATTACAGAACAAGTGGGTCTTGAACCTGCAACCCGAGGCCAGCTTGTCATTTTACTGTTACCTATTACATAATTTCTCATAGAAAACCTAATGATTGAGATATCAAATCAAATCAAATGTTATTTGCCACATGCGCTGAATACAACAGCTGTAGACCTTACAGTGAAATGCTTACTTACAAGCCCTTAACCAACAATGCCGTTTTAAGAAAATAAGTGTAATAATAAGAATAATAATAATAATAATTAAGGGGCAGCAGTAAAATAAAATAACAGTAGGGAGGCTATATACAGGGGGTACCGGTACAGAGTCAATGTGCGGGGGCACCCACTATTCGTCCTCTCTTGCACCCAATAGCAACTTTAGGCAATCAAATGAGAATAAAACCAACCAGATTTACTTCGTATCACTGTCTGTCTTAATCCTCTTTAAACCTTTTCAGAGGGCCATGTCCTTCAAGCATTTAATTGTATTTACCCGACTGTTGCACTTTCCACTGTGATTCTGCGATTACATGTAAATGGAACACGTCCTAATCTGGGAGGTGAAGGCATGGGATTATCCATCCACCATCCTGTCCTCTCCTGACAAGTAATTATCGCATTGCACGTGGCATAATTGGAAGTTGATGACAGTTTATTTGATGCTCATGTTCAATGGATGGTAGGAATGTCGATCGGTAGCCCAAAGGCTATGCGGTTTTGATTTGCAAGAGAAGCGATGCTTGGGGCGCCCCTGTGAAAATGGATGGGATTTGATTGGTAGACAGACGAAGCGGTGCGCTTGACAACGGAAGGGGCTGGGTAGCATGCGACTAGCAGCAGTAGAAATCGAGCAGAGAAGACAACAGAAAGGGAGAGAGAAACAACAAAAGAGACTGACGAACGAAACGAAGAAGAATCGCCGTGACAGCTACGATTTTCAACAACACAGAAACAAATCTAAGGAGCGTGTTTTCAGCCCATGTATTTTTAGACCAAGGTGAGCTTTAAATCGCATTGAGGGCGTGTTTGTTAATGCGTGGGAAGCCTCGCCACCCATCCCGTCTGTGCTGCTAGCGGATGATGAGTCTCTCGCTTGGCCTGGCTAGCCATTCTTCTGGTCATGATCTGAATCTGTCATCGCGGTTTTGGGTGTGCGTTCCTGACAACAGTACTTGTCGTGGTATGTCGCTACCAGCTAACATAGGCTGTTTTAGGTAGTTAGTTAGCTTGCTAATATTTCAGATAAATATGTGCTTGTCTTGTCGTTTATTTCACAACATCAGACAAGAACAGGTTGGGGTGAAGCAGCTAGCTAGCTACTTAGCTAGAAAGCTAATTTTATGTGTTTGAACCCCACCCATAGCTGCAGTGCCTAGCTACATGGTTAGTTAGTTCTAGATTGTAAATAGATGTTGATTTATTGGAACCCTTACCTACAAGTTATAATTAACTAGTTAGCTAGTTCATCCTATTTTTAGGTGTTGCGCTGCGCATAGTTTCCTTGCTGCTACGTTGTTGCCACTGCTGCTGTAAGTGTCGCCAGCAGTGACTCTTTGCATGCAGTTTGGTTGTTCTTTTTCTTTTCTGAATGGCCTGTTTTGTTGATTGCCAGATATCTAACCTTGTTCTTTGTTGAAAGCACCTATTCCTAAACTAAATGTATAAGCAGAATGTTGTAACCACTTGCTTGGACACCTTGTCAACAATGCAGATTGCAATGCAACACCAAGATAGCAGAACTATTGACATAACTATCTAAATCCTTAGTCAGCATCCAGGCTTCTTTCTCCCTGTGCAACTGTAGCCTAAGCAGTAAATCAATCAATGAAATCTGCAGTAATATAACTTGTTTGCAGTTGTAGGGTTGATGGCAATTGTCGTAATTTGAGACTCAAATCCTAATTATCATGACAGTAACCTCAGTCAATGGTATTTATCCTATTTTTATCCCCAGGTGAACCCTTGAACAAGAGTGAGATTAAATATGATGGGTTACAGTTCATATCTGTTAGCCTTCCTGGCATGGGGTTTCCAAACTTTGTCAATTTACCAGTAATGCGATCCTAATCCATAATGTGTTACTGTTATTACTTCACAATTAATAGCACAGCTGTGTGTGATTGGATTAACTCTCAGCTGCAGACGTTGTACTGACGCTGATCTGCTGTTAATCTGCTAATCACAGTGGTCAGATTTGGGGCTTGATTCCATTATGTGCAATTGAGGATTTTGTCATGTCGTTCACATTGAGTAGGCGCACAGAGTAGGCCTAGGTTTCCTGTGCTTATTTTCTGGGAGGGATTGAAATAAATTAGGCTAGACTTCTTGAAAGCCTATTCAAAAGTAAGCAAGGTCAGTTGTACCAGTTGTTGGCCAAGTGAAACTATCAGGAGCAACAAAATACTTGGTTGAACACAGTGTGGCAATAAAGAGACATAACGTTACATTAGGAATTTATTGTTTACCAAACAGATACTAGGCTGCCTTTCTACAATCAACATGAGAGCCTCAGTTTATGGTTTGTATACTTACCCTGAGTTTTGTTGTTGTTGGTGTGTGTCAGCTCGTCGTAGCCATGACAGCGGAGGAGATCATCAATGTGAAGGAGGTGGAGATCATCAAGGTGATCCTAGACTTCCTCAACTCCAGGAAGCTCCACATCAGTATGCTGGCCCTGGAGAAGGAGAGCGGCGTCATCAACGGACTCTACTCTGACGACATGCTCTTCCTCAGGTACACAAAGGCCTGGGTCGTATTCATTAGGCGCCAAACGGCAAAAAATAACTAAAACAGGGAGAGACTACCTGGACTTAGGCTATCCAATAAAGAACGTCCATTTTCGTTTTCTGTTGCAAAATGTTTTATTACGTGTGCCCTAATGAATATGACCCTGGCATTACTGTTTGGGTCTCACTATGTGGATAGTGTTAGAAATACAAAGGGTTTGGGGCTCTCCCATAGGATATCAAGACACCTCCATAAGCGATTGCTGCACAACAACAGTTGACAGACTAATTAGATGAAATTGTTGCTGTTCAGCATTCCAAAGAATTTTCATTAACTCCATGGAAGTGGCATTTTTCAGGCTCATATTAATAGGTCACTGGATGCTAAACTAATGCTGAAACACAATGTTCAGAAAGTGTAGCATAAATTCCTTTGTTCATGCAATAATGATCCAGACCACCTCTATGATAAACTGGATTGGAGTGCCCCTTTTAAATGTCAGCCAGCAGTGAACTGTTACGCCTCTTTGGCATTCCACTCAGCTGAGTTTGTGAAATGTCTGATTGGAGTTGGACCCCCTTTCACACAGAGGGCCCCACTGTTACCGGGTGACCATTCACTGCCTGTCTTTTATCTGCCCCTTTATTACACTGACCAATCATGACAATCTGTTTCAGTAGGAGATGGCAAGCAGGGAAGTGAATTGGAGAATCCTTTGTGTACATGTTTGGTTCGTTGGTGTGAATAGGCTCAGAGCACGTAACGGGCTGCATTAGGTGTCACTAAGACTGAACTCTTTATTGAGTATATTACACCTGATTTATTATCTCACCTTTTTTGTTGAATTGTTTATCTCTGTCCAGGCAACTGGTGCTGGATGGGCAGTGGGACGAGGTGCTTCAGTTTATTCAGCCGCTGGAGTGCATGGACAAGTTTGACAGGAAAAGGTGAGGCTTCGTTAATACGACACAGACGTAGTCTGACTGTACCTGCCCATTTCTGCACTTAGCAATGCTACATTATTGCCTTGCAAACCAACTATACATTAGCAACCTGACACCTAGGCTAGAATGTACAGGGTTTGAATGACTTTTCTGAGACATGTTCTGGGCCTATACTTTATTTTGTTGTCGTAGGTTCCGTTACATCGTCCTGAAGCAGAAGTTTCTAGAGGCCCTGTGTGTGAACAACGCAATGTCTGCTGAGGACGAGCCACAGCATGTGAGTCAACAGACAAAGAATAGACTCTCAATTCAATTAAAGGGGGTGTTTACATTACCCAAGCAAGTGTAATAAACAAAAATGAGAACACAAACTATTACGATTTAACAGTAAATATTGCACTCAAAAAGGTTTAAAAAAAGATAGATATTTCAAGTGTGACATCAGCTATGTACAGGGATTTACATCAGCTATGTACAGGGATTTACATCAGCTATGTACAGGGATTTACATCAGCTATGTGCTAATAGCTGTAGTATGAATAGGGTCTCTCTCTCTCCCTTCCTTCCTTCCTTCCTTCCTTGCTGGACATTGTTCTAGTTGTGTCTGTCTCTGTCATTACATATTCCATCTCCCTGTCTCCTTTCCTCTGCCTCCTTTCCTCTGCCTCCTTTCCTCTGCCTCCTTTCCTCTGCCTCCTTTCCTCTGTCTCCTTTCCTCTGTCTCCTTTACTCTGTCTCCCTCTGAATGAGCCAGGAATCACCAAACAGCCCTCCTTTCTTTCTCCATCTGTCACTGCCTCTTTTTTGCTCCTAGTAAACACACAATCATTGAGCTTTCTCTACTCATTGTCCTATATGAGCGTTGTCACAGACAGTGCAGATCTGAGTCCAGCTTGTCTCCTGACTCGATTAGTGTGGGCTCCTCCTGTGTTTGTGTATAAGGCTGTGTTTACACAGGCAGCCCAATTCTGATCATTTGCCCAGCATGAGTTAGTGTGTGTGACACGTGAGTCTGATTTAGCAAGTTTCTATGTGTTTATTGTGTTAGGTCTAGATTTGTTTCTCGTGAAAATCTCTTTCACACATTTATTCGAAGCACTTCAAAGCAACGCTGACATTGTTTTCCTTGGACATGATAGAGATCTGAGCCCTTATACCCTGGCAGTTATAATCTTGGCCTCAGAAACCGATAACAAGTAGCTACTCTTCTACAGGATCTACAGACATTCTGGGTTTTGATGATCAAAACATAATTTTTCATCCTCTCTGTCTCTGAGGGAATGTTGAGTCTTGAGGGATGAGGATGGATAGTGCTACATTGCCTCTAGAAATGAATAAATATGCATAAAATAAATGAATAAATGTGCATAAAAGCATGTTTTGTTTTTGTGAGAACCCTCTACACTGCATCAAGTTGCCTACTGCTACATGTGAGGGGAAACATGAGTGAATGTGAGGTGGCCCAAAATCTAAACTCGCTCTCTCACAGTTGGAGTTCACCATGCAGGAGGCGGTGAAGTGTCTTCATGCTCTGGAGGAGTTCTGTCCCTCTAAAGATGACTACAGCAAGCTATGTCTGCTCCTCACTCTGCCTCGTCTCACCAACCACGCTGAGTTTAAGGCATGACACATTTTATAGTTATGGCATCTGATACCTGGTACCTGTTCATTTATAAATAATAACAATAATGAATCTGATCGTAGGCATCGTACTGTTATTCTAGCTCTGTGATTGATGCTAATATTTACTTTGAAGAAATGTTGGTAACAGTTTACTGAAAGCTGGTATCAAAGGGCATTATTACATTGTTATAAGCATGTATGAGCACTTATGATATAGCTATAGATAATAAACATATGTAATATTATGAATCCATAACTCTATAGCATATGTTGTATTATTCATCCATAACTATCTTATTTTTTCAATGTGGAAGTTTTCCAACTGTCTCCAAATGTATTATTATGAGACGACCCTGGTGTCATATGTGTGGATGGGTTTTTAGCTAAATGACTAAAGTATAAGTTGCATAATGTTTCCCCTCCAGGACTGGAACCCCAGCACAGCGCGGGTGCACTGTTTTGAGGAGGCGTGCACAATGGTGGCAGAGTTCATCCCTGCAGACAGGAAGCTGAGTGAGGCGGGGTTCAGGGCCTCAGGGAACCGCCTCTTCCAGCTCCTCATTAAAGGAGTTCTGTATGAGTGCTGTGTCGAGTTCTGTCAGGTGGGGGATCCAAGTGTTCTGTTACAAGGCATTGTACAAATAATGTATTTTATATCATATAATATGATTTTCATGCTTGGTGAATAGGATGGATGGGTTGATTGATTGGTTAGTTAGTTTAATGATTGATTGATTGATGGACTGATTGATTGACTAACTAATATATTGTGTGCCACTGACTCCAGAGCAAGGCGACAGGCGAGGAGATCACGGAGGGCGAGGTGCTCCTGGGGGTAGACATGCTGTGTGGGAACGGCTGTGATGACATGGATCTGTCCTTACTCTCCTGGATGCAGAACCTGTCCCACAGTGTCTTCTCCTGCGCCTTCGAACAGAAGCTGCTTCAGATCCACGTGGACCGCCTGGTCAAGCCCGCCAAGGCCAGCTACGCAGACCTCCTCACCCCGCTCATCAGCAAGCTGTCCCCCTACCCCTCCTCGCCCCTCTGCCGTCCCCAGTCCGCCGACACCTACATGTCCCGGTCTCTGAACCCGGCCCTGGACGGCCTGTCGTACGGGCTGTCTGGCCAGGAGAAGAGGGGCCCAGGGGGGGACACGGCAGGGGGGAAGGGGATGTCCCCCATGTCTCATTCCTTCGCTAATTTCCACACAGGGGGCCAGAGTCTTAGCAGGAGTCTGATGCTGGAGAGCTCTGACTGCCACAGCATCTTTGAGGAGTCGCCTGAAGGGTGAGAGAGAGGAGTGTGGTTTGGATTTATGTTGCACTTATTCAATAAAAACATTTTATGTAGTAAGGGCATGACAAGTCATTATACCACAAACAGATCTGAGACCAGGATAGGAATTCAACTGATCTGCCACTCATTTGTAGTAGTTTTACTCTAGAAGAATGGCCAAGCATCGTCTAGGGTAGGCTAAGCATTGACATTATGTCAATCAATCAATCAAATTGTATTTATAAAGCCCTTTTTACATCAGTCACAAAGTGCTATACAGAAACCCAGCCTAAAACCCCAAACAGCAAGCAATGCCGATGTAGAAGCACGGTGGCTAGGAAAAACTCCCTAGAAAGGCAGAAACCTAGGAAGAAACCTAGAGAGGAAACAGGCTCTGAGGGTGGGAGACACTGTGGCCCCGTCCGACGATACCCCCAGACAGAGCCAACCAGGCAGGATATAACCCCACCTACTTTGCCAAAGCACAGCCCCCACACCACCAGAGGGATATTAACAGACCACCAACCTACTACCCTGAGACAAGGCTGAGTGAAGATCTCCTCCACTGCACGAGCCCGAGGGGGCGACAAACCGGACAGGAAGATCACGTCAGTGACTCAACCCACTCAAGTGACGCACCCCTCCTAGGGACGGTATGGAAAGCAACAGTAAGCCAGTGACTCAGCCCCCGTAATAGGGTCAGAGGCAGAGAATCCCAATGGAGAGAGGGGAGCCGGCCAGGCAGAGACAGCAAGGGCGGTTCGTCGCTCCAGTGCCTTTCCGTTCACCTTCGTACCCCTGGGCCAGACTACACTCAATCATAGGACCTACTGAAGAGATGAGTCTTCAGTAAAGACTTAAAGGTCGATACCGAGTCTGCGTCTCTCACATGGATAGGCAGACCATTCCATAAAAATTGAGCTCTATAGGAGAAAGCCCTGCCTCCCGCTGTTTGCTTAGAAATTCTAGGGACAATAAGGAGGCCTGCGTCTTGTGACCGTAGCGTACGTGTAGGTATGTACGGCAGGACCAAATCGGAGAGATAGGTAGGAGCAAGTCCATGTAATGCTTTGTAGGTTAGCAGTAAAACCTTGAAATCAGCCCTAGCCTTAACAGGAAGCCATTGTAGAGAGCCTAGCACTGGAGTAATATGATCAAATTGTTTGGTTCTAGTCAAGATTCTAGCAGCCGTGTTTAGCACTAACTGAAGTTTATTTAGTGCTTTATCCGGGGAGCCGGAGAGTATAGCATTTCAGTAGTCTAATCTAGAAGTGACAAAAGCATGGATGAGCTTTTTTGCATCATTTTTGGACAAAAAGTTTCAGATTTTTTGCAATGTTACGAAGATGGGGAAAAAAGCTGTCCTTGAAATATTCTTGATATGTTCGTCAAAAGAGAGATCAGGGTCCAGAGTAACGGCGAGGTCCTTCACAGTTTTTTTTTAGACGACTGTACAACCATCAAGATTAATTGTCAGATCCAACAGAAGATCTCTTTGTTTCTTGGGACCTAGAACTAGCATCTCTGTTTTGTCCGAGTTTAAAAGTAAAAAATTTGCCGCCATCCACTTCCTTATGTCTGAAACACATGCTTCCAGGGTAGGCAATTTTGGGGCTTCACCATGTTTCATTGAAATGTAGAGCTGTGTGTCGTCCGCATAGCAATGAAAGTTAACATTGTGTTTCCGAATGACATCACCAAGAGGTAAAATATATAGTGAAAACAATAGTGGTCCTAAAACGGAACCTTGAGAAATACCTAAACTTAAAATTGATTTGTCAGAGGACAAATCGTCCACAGAGACGAACTGATATCTTTCCGACAGATAAGATCTAAACCAGGCAAGAACTTGTCCGTGTAGACCAATTAAGGTTTCCAATCTCTCCAAAATAATCTGGTGATGGATGGTGTCTAAAGCAGTACTAAGGTCTAGGAGCACGAGGACAGATGCAGAGCCTTGGTCTGACACCATTAAAAGGTCATTTACTACCTTCACGAGTGCGGTCTCAGTGCTATGATGGGGTCTAAAACCAGACTGAAACATTTCGTATATACATTTTTTGTCTTCAGGAAGGCAGTGAGTTGCTGCACAACAGCTTTTTCAAAAGATTTGAGAGGAATGGGAGATTCGATATAGGCCGATAGTTTTTTACATTTTCTGGGTCAAGGTTTGACTTTTTCAAGAGAGGCTTTATTACTGCCACTTTTAGTGAGTTTGGTACACATCCAGTGGATAGGGAGACATTTATTATCTTCAACATAGGAGGACCAAGCACAGGAAGTAGCTCTTTCAGTAGTTTAGTTGGAATAGGGTCCAGTATGCAGCTTGAAGGTTTAGAGGCCATGACTAT
Organism: Coregonus clupeaformis; assembly: GCF_020615455.1. Classification (NCBI taxonomy): domain Eukaryota; kingdom Metazoa; phylum Chordata; class Actinopteri; order Salmoniformes; family Salmonidae; genus Coregonus; species Coregonus clupeaformis. The sequence goes on from NC_059212.1 coordinate 56,508,812, forward strand.
TTTCATGAATGTGTCAAGAGATACAGGATTAAAAAAGTTGGGTGCCTCCATTGATCCTAGGTCCTGGCAGGTGTGTGCAGACTCAGGACAGCTGAGAAATACGCAGATTCAAAGAGGAGTCCGTCATTTGCTTTCTAATGACCATGATCTTGTCGTGGAAGAAGTTCATGAATTCATCACTGCTGAAGTGAAAGGCATCCTCTCTTGGGGAATGCTGCTTTTTAGTTAGCTTTGTGACAGTATAAAATATAAATTTAGGATTGTTCTTATTCTCCTCAATTAGGTTGGAAAAATACGATGATCGAGCAGCAGTGAGGGCTCTTCGATATTGCACGGTACTGTCTTTCCAAGCTAGTAGGAAGACTTCCAGTTTGGTGGAGAGCCATTTCCGTTCCAATTTTCTGGAGGCTTGCTTCAGGGCTCGGGTATTTTCTGTATACCAGGGAGCTAGATTCTTGTGACAAATGTTTTTAGTTTTTAGGGGTGCGACTGCATCTAGGGTATTACGCAAGGTTATATTTAGATCCTCAGTAAGGTCGTTAACTGATTTTTGTACTCCAACGTCCTTGAGTAGATGGAGGGAGTCTGGAAGGGCCTCTAGGAATCTTTGGGTTGTCCGAGAATCTATAGCACGGCTTTTGATGGTCCTTGGTTGGGGTCTGAGCAGATTATTTGTTGCGATTGCAAACGTCACCTGTTTGATTAAGCCTGGAGTAGACTGAGGACTAACCTCTGTAGTAGGAAGCACTAGAGAGCCTCTACCTTCAAGTACTCGAAGAAGAGGCTCAGTGATGACTTGCTCAACACCCACTTATTAGGGAGTAGCAGAGTGACAGTAGTGATTATCTGAGGAAGGTCTGGAGGACATTGCAGCAGTCGTTGATGCAGTAACATACACATTACGTAGTCCTTTAATGTGGTCTCTCTGGGTCTGTCTCTGTAGCTCCAGGACAGACACGCCCGTGGATAAGATGATGAGTTCAGGCACCCTGCGCCCCGATTCCGCCCCTGGAGAGGACGCCCCATCACCAAGCTCTGCAGAGAGGAACGAGGTAAAATACCTGATGGAGAGGAGGTGGGGAAGAGTGTCTTTTTTGCAAAATAAAAACACATTTCTAGAAAATGTGTCTAAAAGGCGCCTCACCCTGACCTTTTTACCCGGTTCAGACAAATCCTACAGAGTCATCTTCCCTACTGATGTGTGATGATTGGGGTTGTAGAGAGAATTACTTTCCAAGATGGTGGCCTCCATCAGTCTAAATATAGGCCTGAGATGAATCTGTGTCTGACGTGTGAAACTCACTGAGTCATCGATCGTCTGCGGTTTACAGAGCCTGGATTACAGCTAAGAGACCTGCCCTCTCTCTCTCTCTCTCTCTCTCTCTCTCTGTCTCTGTGTCTCTCTCTCTCTCTCTCTCTCTCTCTCTCTCTCTGTCTCTGTCTCTGTCTCTGTCTCTGTCTCTGTCTCTGTCTCTGTCTCTGTCTCTGTCTCTGTCTCTCTCTGTCTCTGTGTCTCTCCCTCTCTGTCTCTCTGTCTCTGTGTCTCTCTCTGTCTCTGTGTGTGTTACAGAACAGTACAGCCCAAAGGACACTAGTCGCCTGATTTCCCTCTAATTATAGCCTTAGAGGAGAGCAGACTGTTCTCTGCTCTGCTCTACCCTGCCACAACTGTCCTGTCTAGCCTATAGCCAGACTGTGAATGTAAAGCCCTGCTCTGCCCCACCACAACTGTCCTGTCTAGCCTATAGCCAGACTGTGAATGTAAAGCCCTGCTCTGCCCCACCACAACTGTCCTGTCTAGCCTATAGCGAGACTGTGAATGTAAAGCCCTGTGCTGCTCTGCCCCACCACAGCTATCCTGTCTAGCCTATAGCCAGACTGCGAATATACAGCCCTGCTCTACCCTGCCACCGCTGTCCTGTCTAGCCTATACTTGGACGTCGATTAAGGCAGCCCCCCGCACATCTCTGATTCAGAGGGGTTGGGTTAAATGCGGAAGACACATTTCAGTTGAATGCATTCAGTTGTACAACTGACTAGATATCCCCCTTTCCTACAGCCAGACTGTGAATGTACAGCCCTGCTCTGCCACGCCTGTCACCTGGGAGACTGATAAACAGACCAGTAGCAGAGTGGGACATTAGACTGATAAACAGACCAGTAGCAGAGTGGGACATTAGACTGATAAACAGACCAGTAACAGAGTGGGACATTAGACTGATAAACAGACCAGTAGCAGAGTGGGACATTAGACTGATAAACAGACCAGTAACAGAGTGGGACATTAGACTGATAAACAGACCAGTAGCAGAGTGGGACATTAGACTGATAAACAGACCAGTAGCAGAGTGGGACATTAGACTGATAAACAGACCAGTAACAGAGTGGGACATTAGACTGATAAACAGACCAGTAACAGAGTGGGACATTAGACTGATAAACAGACCAGTAGCAGAGTGGGACATTAGACTGATAAACAGACCAGTAGCAGAGTGGGACATTAGACTGATAAACAGACCAGTAGCAGAGTGGGACATTAGACTGATAAACAGACCAGTAGCAGAGTGGGACATTAGACTGATAAACAGACCAGTAACAGAGTGGGACATTAGACTGATAAACAGACCAGTAACAGAGTGGGACATTAGACTGATAAACAGACCAGTAGCAGAGTGGGACATTAGACTGATAAACAGACCAGTAGCAGAGTGGGACATTAGACTGATAAACAGACCAGTAGCAGAGTGGGACATTAGACTGATAAACAGACCAGTAGCAGAGTGGGACATTAGACTGATAAACAGACCAGTAGCAGAGTGGGACATTAGACTGATAAACAGACCAGTAACAGAGTGGGACATTAGACTGATAAACAGACCAGTAGCAGAGTGGGACATTAGACTGATAAACAGACCAGTAGCAGAGTGGGACATTAGACTGATAAACAGACCAGTAACAGAGTGGGACATTAGACTGATAAACAGAACAGTAGCAGAGTGGGACATTAGACTGATAAACAGACCAGTAGCAGAGTGGGACATTAGACTGATAAACAGACCAGTAGCAGAGTGGGACATTAGACTGATAAACAGACCAGTATCAGAGTGGGACATTAGACTGATACACAGACCAGTAGCAGAGTGGGACATTAGACTGTGATTTCACCTTCAGATGAGACCCTGCTTTATGGCTCCCTCTGCCACAGCTCTGTGTGTGTGTGAGCCCAACAGGTTATTGGATTTCACACTGGCTGTGGTCCCTGCATCAAAGAGGGCGAGTGATGGCAGTGAACATGAATGGCATTTTTCTTCCAGAACTGAAGGGGTGTGCCGTCAATGCTGGCTTTGAATGTGAATGGCACTATGTAAGAAGTTGGCTGTACTTCAAACCATTCTGAATTAGGTTTGTGGTTTAATAAATGTGTGTGTGTGTGTTACCTCCTCAGCTGCGTGACTCGACAGAGAAGTTTGAGGAGTTCTACCGCCAGCGTCTGAGGGTACAGCAGCACCTGGAGCAGAAGCAGCAGCAGAGAAAAGTCTACCAGCAGATGCTGCTGGAGGGAGGGGTGCAACACACAGACCAGCCAGCCCCCGGGACAGACGCCATGCAGCACAGCCTCACGGAGACCTTCCTCAACAGGTCAGACATACACACGAAGCACAGGACTTCAGTTCCTCAACAGGTCAGACATACACACGAAGCACAGGACTTCAGTTCCTCAACAGGTCAGACATACACACGAAGCACAGGACTTCAGTTCCTCAACAGGTCAGACATACGCACAAAGCACAGGACTTCAGTTCCTCAACAGGTCAGACATACGCACAAAGCACAGGACTTCAGTTCCTCAACAGGTCAGACATACCCACAAAGCACAGGACTTCAGTTCCTCAACAGGTCAGACATACACACGAAGCACAGGACTTCAGTTCCTCAACAGGTCAGACATACACACAAAGCACAGGACTTCAGTTCCTCAACAGGTCAGACATACCCACAAAGCACAGGACTTCAGTTCCTCAATAGGTCAGTTATTCACCCACCGCGGTCTGAAACCAACATGATGAGTTCACCTCAGCCTTGCTTTTTTTATGTTTTGATGAGTTGATTTCCATTTTGTCCTAAACCCTGTAATGACTCTCCTCCTCTTGGACTGCTCCATATGTTGCAGACCACAGACCTCAGATGTTACATGATGTAATGTACTATTTCTTCCTGCATGTAATGGATGGAATAAGGGTTTCTCTGTTGTTGCTGAACATATCGTTTAAATCAAGCACCATTGCCTCACCCTTTGGAAAAAAACAACACTTGGCAGATTTAGAAGACAGTACAGCCTTCTCTGTACAACCCATGGCTTGGATCTAACATGACGCAATGGAGAGACACACGCTTGTTATATATAAACATTCAGGACAGTCTGGGTTCAGAATGATTTTAAAACGTATGGGAACATTTTGAGTCTAGTTAGAAGAACAGAAAGGAAATAACTAAGAAAGGCCCCAAAGAACTCTAATGATATCATTATGCCCTTCTAAATAATACAGGGGGAGGGATGGAGAGGGGGAGGAGATGGAGGAGGGGGGAGGGAAGAAGGAGGGGATGGAGGAGGGGGGAGGGAAGAAGGAGGGGATGGAGGAGGGGGGAGGGGATGGAGGAGGGGGGAGGGAAGGAGGGGGGAGAAGGAGGAGGGGGGTAGATGGGGAGAGAGATCAAAAGCACTTTGTCCTACTGATTCACACCACAGTCTAGAAGGGAGAACATGGCCTGACCCTATGATGTCATCTCTATTATAGAGTGAAAGACAATATACAGTATCAGTAGACAGATTCTATTTCCTGTGGATAGGGGCTCTATGACATCAGCCTATCTAGGGTTCTATATCTATGGTAAACACTCAATATTAATGAGATGCTCTAGCCTGGAGGATGTTTGACAAGATGACAAAATGTTAACTGATGCTTAGAGAGAGACTGTTGTGTTCTTTCACTAACAGGGTGTCTTATGAAGTGTCTCTAATACCCTGAGCACCAGCTGCTCCTGTGGTGCCTGGAGACAGACTCATTATCTAACTACAGTGGGGGAAAAAAGTATTTAGTCAGCCACCAATTGTGCAAGTTCTCCCACTTAAAAAGATGAGAGAGGCATGTAATTTTCATCATAGGTACACGTCAACTATGACAGACAAATTGAGAATTTTTTTCTCCAGAAAATCACATTGTAGGATTTTTTAATGAATTTATTTGCAAATTATGGTGGAAAATAAGTATTTGGTCACCTACAAACAAGCAAGATTTCTGGCTCTCACAGACCTGTAACTTCTTCTTTAAGAGGCTCTTCTGTCCTCCACTCGTTACCTGTATTAATGGCACCTGTTTGAACTTGTTATCAGTATAAAAGACACCTGTCCACAACCTCAAACAGTCACACTCCAAACTCCACTATGGCCAAGACCAAAGAGCTGTCAAAGGACACCAGAAACAAAATTGTAGACCTGCACCAGGCTGGGAAGACTGAATCTGCAATAGGTAAGCAGCTTGGTTTGAAGAAATCAACTGTGGGAGCAATTATTAGGAAATGGAAGACATACAAGACCACTGATAATCTCCCTCGATCTGGGGCTCCACGCAAGATCTCACCCTGTGGGGTCAAAATGATCACAAGAACGGTGAGCAAAAATCCCAGAACCACACGGGGGGACCTAGTGAATGACCTGCAGAGAGCTGGGACCAAAGTAACAAAGCCTACCATCAGTAACACACTACGCCGCCAGGGACTCAAATCCTAAGTGGGAGAACTTGCACAATTGGTGGCTGACTAAATACTTTTTTCCCCCACTGTATTCTGACATCAGAGTGACAGTTACAGTGGGGAAAAAAAGGTATTTAGTCAGCCACCAATTGTGCAAGTTCTCCCACTTAAAAAGATGAGAGAGGCCTGTAATTTGCATCATAGGTACACGTCAACTATGACAGACAAAATGAGAAAAAAAATTCCAGAAAATCACATTGTAGGATTTTTTATGAATTTATTTGCAAATTATGGTGGAAAATAAGTATTTGGTCAATAACAAAAGTTTCTCAATACTTTGTTATATACCCTTTGTTGGCAATGACACAGGTCAAACGTTTTCTGTAAGTCTTCACAAGGTTTTCACACACTGTTGCTGGTATTTTGGCCCATTCCTCCATGCAGATCTCCTCTAGAGCAGTGATGTTTTGGGGCTGTCGCTGGGCAACACGGACTTTCAACTCCCTCCAAAGATTTTCTATGGGGTTGAGATCTGGAGACTGGCTAGGCCACTCCAGGACCTTGAAATGCTTCTTACGAAGCCACTCCTTCGTTGCCCGGGCGGTGTGTTTGGGATCATTGTCATGCTGAAAGACCCAGCCACGTTTCATCTTCAATGCCCTTGCTGATGGAAGGAGGTTTTCACTCAAAATCTCACGATACATGGCCCCATTCATTCTTTCCTTTACACGGATCAGTCGTCCTGGTCCCTTTGCAGAAAAACAGCCCCAAAGCATGATGTTTCCACCCCCATGCTTCACAGTAGGTATGGTGTTCTTTGGATGCAACTCAGCATTCTTTGTCCTCCAAACACGACGAGTTGAGTTTTTACCAAAAAGTTCTATTTTGGTTTCATCTGACCATATGACATTCTCCCAATCCTCTTCTGGATCATCCAAATGCACTCTAGCAAACTTCAGACGGGCCTGGACATGGCTTAAGCAGGGAGACACGTCTGGCACTGCAGGATTTGAGTCCCTGGCGGCGTAGTGTGTTACTGATGGTAGGCTTTGTTACTTTGGTCCCAGCTCTCTGCAGGTCATTCACTAGGTCCCCCCGTGTGGTTCTGGGATTTTTGCTCACCGTTCTTGTGATCATTTTGACCCCACGGGGTGAGATCTTGCGGGGAGCCCCAGATCGAGGGAGATTATCAGTGGTCTTGTATGTCTTCCATTTCCTAATAATTGCTCCCACAGTTGATTTCTTCAAACCAAGCTGCTTACCTATTGCAGATTCAGTCTTCCCAGCCTGGTGCAGGTCTACAATTTTGTTTCTGGTGTCCTTTGACAGCTCTTTGGTCTTGGTCATAGTGGAGTTTGGAGTGTGACTGTTTGAGGTTGTGGACAGGTGTCTTTTATACTGAACAAGTTCAAACAGGTGCCATTAATACAGGTAACGAGTGGAGGACAGAGGAGCCTCTTAAAGAAGAAGTTACAGGTCTGTGAGAGCCAGAAATCTTGCTTGTTTGTAGGTGACCAAATACTTATTTTCCACCATAATTTGCAAATAAATTCATAAAAAATCCTACAATGTGATTTTCTGGATTTTTTTCTCTCAATTTGTCTGTCATAGTTGACGTGTACCTATGATGACAATTACAGGCCTCTCTCATCTTTTTAAGTGGGAGAACTTGCACAATTAGTGGCTGACTAAATACTTTTTTTTCCCCACTGTACATCAATTACATTATTAAAGAGACATGGCACAAGACCAGCAGAGATTCCACCCGTGTTTGTGTGTGTGTATTAACCTGTGTGTTCTATCTACCCAGGTCTATTCAGAAGCTGGAGGAGTTGAACGTAGGGATGGAGAGTCTAGGGGAGGAGGTCCAGTCTCTGTCCCAGCAGTGTAATGGCACTTGCCCCACCCCCGAGAACAACAACAACAGTGACCCCGCAGGCCTGACCCCTGACCCCAGCGTGACCCTGACCCCCGAGCAGGGCCGCCCTCAGGGAGGAGGGGTGGTCAGCAGCACCCCACTACGCACCGCAGGGGGACGGGGGGTCCCCCCACCTAACGAATCCCCCGTGGTCTCCCAGAGGTGAGATACTGGTGTGTATGGCGGGTGTGTATACATGTTTTTTCTTTGTGTACATGGCAGGGTTTCCGTCAGGAAAATTTGGCGCTTGACAACGTGACCGGCAAGATCTTTTTATTTACCGGACATTTGAGAAATTAATATGCATTGTTTGCGTAACGCATTACAGCGTCCACCCACTGTGCTCAAAATCACATTATTATTGTAATTCATCTTAACAGAATAGAAATTAGCCTGTAAAGTTGTAATAAAACAATGTTCTTATACCAACATGACAGGTTTTATTTAAAAGCAAAACATTGCCTGTTGCGTCTTTATCCCTGCTGGAAATCATCAATTAATATAATTTAAAAAAATCTATAAAAAAACATTTAGCCTAGAACAAGTTGCCTTCACGTTAATAAAACACAACTTTAAAATGTAATATTGTATAATATAATTTGCGAACGACCTGTCCAATAGGCTGTTTGTATGAACATTTTAATTAATAAATAACAAAACTCAGCTGTTTTCAAATACAATCTAGGCCTCTCTAATTTAACAGCCTAGGCATGAACATTTTTAAATAGGCCTAGTAAATAACAAAACTGGGGAGAGGTGGTGGAGGAACACCAGGGCCGGTCTGCCCCATTTCCGCTGCCATTCAGCACCACAGCAGTGGAAAGAGGCCACTAGGCGGCCAGAAAATGAAGAAATTATCAAAGTGATGTTGGACAATCAAATTCAATATGTAAATGAACTAAATTCGTTAAGGCTGGTTCATTGAGAGAAATCTTATTTTACAATGCTGCTGTGAAGCGAGGCCCACGCCATGCATTTATGAAAGCACTTGTTTCCAAAGCTCAATTTATATCTCACTCTTTTTACAGTTCTACTGGATGATGTTAATAAATGGTATGTTTGTTGTAATTTGAACTATCGTGGGGTCGTAACTCGTGTCATGTGTGATATACGAGGCTTATTGAGAACTCTGTTTCTTACTATAGGCAGTTGGCTGCCTAGTGATTGTAACTCTCTGATGTGAATAGATGGCAACGATGTTTAGTTTCCAAGTGCTACGGAATAAGCTCAACTGAAATGCACCAATTGTTCATGATACACATAATTACTCTACTCTAGTCTATCAATCCATTCCAAATCTTTATACTATACATGACACAGAGGCAGCATATGTTGATCTTGCCTAGGGCGGCAGCAGAAGTGCTAGGACAGGGCCTGACGAAAACAATAATTAGCCTCTAATTTTCTTGCGTTTGCGGACGACCGTGGCCTGCTCAAAGTGAGCCGCTGCTGTTGGGAAGTAAAAACTGTCCAACTCCTTGGAGCAGCTTGATGCACATCAACCTCATTACTTTGTCCTAAAGAAGGCGCGATCTTGAGCCCATCTTTACTCTGTTTTTGGAGAATGAATCCCCTCTCGGCGGGCACACTGGAAACAGGGATAATCAACACTATCTTTGTAAAGCTTGCCCAGTTGAAGGACACTTAGCTGAAGTCCTTTATGAGGACCTCGTGTCTTTAACGTGAGTCAAAATAGACACACCCTACACTGTCCCAGCAGCTTGATGATTTATTATAGAAACACACCCTACACTGTCCCAGCAGCTTGATGATTTATTATAGAAACACACCCTACACTGTCCCAGCAGCTTGATGATGTATTATAGAAACACACCCTACACTAATGTCCCAGCAGCTTGATGATTTATTATAGAAACACACCCTACACTGTCCCAGCAGCTTGATGATTTATTATAGAAACACACCCTACACTGTCCCAGCAGCTTGATGATTTATTATGTAAACACACCCTACACTGTCCCAGCAGCTTGATGATTTATTATAGAAACACACCCTACACTAATGTCCCAGCAGCTTGATGATTTATTATAGAAACACACCCTACACTAATGTCCCAGCAGCTTGATGATTTATTATAGAAACACACCCTACACTAATGTCCCAGCAGCTTGATGATTTATTATAGAAACACACCCTACACTAATGTCCCAGCAGCTTGATGATTTATTATAGAAACACACCCTACACTAATGTCCCAGCAGCTTGAGGATTTATTATAGAAACACACCCTACACTAATGTCCCAGCAGCTTGATGATTTATTATGGAAACACACCCCTACACTAATGTCCCAGCAGCTTGATGATTTATTATAGAAACACACCCTACACTGTCCCAGCAGCTTGAGGATTTATTATAGAAACACACCCTACACTGTCCCAGCAGCTTGAGGATTTATTATAGAAACACACCCTACACTGTCCCAGCAGCTTGATGATTTATTATAGAAACACACCCTACACTGTCCCAGCAGCTTGAGGATTTATTATAGAAACACACCCTACACTGTCCCAGCAGCTTGATGATTTATTATAGAAACACACCCTACACTGTCCCAGCAGCTTGAGGATTTATTATAGAAACACACCCTACACTGTCCCAGCAGCTTGATGATTTATTATAGAAACACACCCTACACTGTCCCAGCAGCTTGATGATTTATTATAGAAACACACCCTACACTGTCCCAGCAGCTTGATGATTTATTATAGAAACACACCCTACACTAATGTCCCAGCAGCTTGATGATTTATTATAGAAACACACCCTACACTGTCCCAGCAGCTTGATGATTTATTATAGAAACACACCCTACACTAATGTCCCAGCAGCTTGATGATTTATTATAGAAACACACCCTACACTAATGTCCCAGCAGCTTGATGATTTATTATAGAAACACACCCTACACTGTCCCAGCAGCTTGATGATTTATTATAGAAACACACCCTACACTAATGTCCCAGCAGCTTGATGATTTATTATAGAAACACACCCTACACTGTCCCAGCAGCTTGATGATTTATTATAGAAACACACCCTACACTGTCCCAGCAGCTTGATGATTTATTATAGAAACACACCCTACACTGTCCCGGCAGCTTGATGATTTATTATAGAAACACACCCTACACTGTCCCAGCAGCTTGATGATTTATTATGGAAACACACCCTACACTAATGTCCCAGCAGCTTGATGATTTATTATAGAAACACACCCTACACTGTCCCAGCAGCTTGATGATTTATTATAGAAACACACCCTACACTAATGTCCCAGCAGCTTGATGATTTATTATGGAAACACACCCTACACTAATGTCCCAGCAGCTTGATGATTTATTATAGAAACACACCCTACACTGTCCCAGCAGCTTGATGATTTATTATGGAAACACACCCTACACTGTCCCAGCAGCTTGATGATTTATTATGGAAACACACCCTACACTAATGTCCCAGCAGTTTGAGGATTTATTATAGAAACACACCCTACACTGTCCCAGCAGCTTGAGGATTTATTATAGAAACACACCCTACACTAATGTACCAGCAGCTTGAGGATTTATTATAGAAACACACCCTACACTAATGTCCCAGCAGCTTGAGGATATATTATAGAAACACACCCTACACTAATGTCCCAGCAGCTTGAGGATTTATTATAGAAACACACCCTACACTAATGTCCCAGCAGCTTGATGATTTATTATAGAAACACACCCTACACTGTCCCAGCAGCTTGATGATTTATTATAGAAACACACCCTACACTAATGTCCCAGCAGCTTGATGATTTATTAAAGAAACACACCCTACACTAATGTCCCAGCAGCTTGATGATTTATTATAGAAACACACCCTACACTAATGTCCCAGCAGCTTGATGATTTATTATAGAAACACACCCCTACACTAATGTCCCAGCAGCTTGATGATTTATTAAAGAAACACACCCTACACTAATGTCCCAGCAGCTTGATGATTTATTATAGAAACACACCCTACACTAATGTCCCAGCAGCTTGAGGATTTATTATAGAAACACACCCTACACTAATGTACCAGCAGCTTGATGATTTATTATAGAAACACACCCTACACTAATGTCCCAGCAGCTTGAGGATATATTATAGAAACACACCCTACACTAATGTCCCAGCAGCTTGAGGATTTATTATAGAAACACACCCTACACTAATGTCCCAGCAGCTTGATGATTTATTATAGAAACACACCCTACACTGTCCCAGCAGCTTGATGATTTATTATAGAAACACACCCTACACTAATGTCCCAGCAGCTTGATGATTTATTAAAGAAACACACCCTACACTAATGTCCCAGCAGCTTGATGATTTATTATAGAAACACACCCTACACTAATGTCCCAGCAGCTTGATGATTTATTATAGAAACACACCCTACACTAATGTCCTAGCAGCTTGATGATTTATTATAGAAACACACCCTACACTGTCCCAGCAGCTTGATGATTTATTATAAAAACACACCCTACACTGTCCCAGCAGCTTGATGATTTATTATAGAAACACACCCTACACTGTCCCAGCAGCTTGAGGATTTATTATAGAAACACACCCTACACTGTCCCAGCAGCTTGATGATTTATTATAGAAACACACCCTACACTGTCCCAGCAGCTTGATGATTTATTATAGAAACACACCCTACACTGTCCCAGCAGCTTGAGGATTTATTATAGAAACACACCCTACACTGTCCCAGCAGCTTGATGATTTATTATGTAAACACACCCTACACTGTCCCAGCAGCTTGATGATTTATTATCGAAACACACCCTACACTGTCCCAGCAGCTTGATGATTTATTATGAAACACACCCTACACTAATGTCCCAGCAGCTTGATGATTTATTATAGAAACACACCCTACACTGTCCCAGCAGCTTGATGATTTATTATAGAAACACACCCTACACTAATGTCCCAGCAGCTTGATGATTTATTATAGAAACACACCCTACACTGTCCCAGCAGCTTGATGATTTATTATAGAAACACACCCTACACTAATGTCCCAGCAGCTTGATGATTTATTATAGAAACACACCCTACACTAATGTCCCAGCAGCTTGAGGATTTATTATAGAAACACACCCTACACTAATGTCCCAGCAGCTTGATGATTTATTATAGAAACACACCCTACACTGTCCCAGCAGCTTGAGGATTTATTATAGAAACACACCCTACACTGTCCCAGCAGCTTGAGGATTTATTATAGAAACACACCCTACACTGTCCCAGCAGCTTGATGATTTATTATAGAAACACACCCTACACTGTCCCAGCAGCTTGAGGATTTATTATAGAAACACACCCTACACTGTCCCAGCAGCTTGATGATTTATTATAGAAACACACCCTACACTGTCCCAGCAGCTTGAGGATTTATTATAGAAACACACCCTACACTGTCCCAGCAGCTTGATGATTTATTATGTAAACACACCCCTACACTGTCCCAGCAGCTTGATGATTTATTATAGAAACACACCCTACACTAATGTCCCAGCAGCTTGATGATTTATTATAGAAACACACCCTACACTAATGTCCCAGCAGCTTGATGATTTATTATAGAAACACACCCTACACTAATGTCCCAGCAGCTTGATGATTTATTATAGAAACACACCCTACACTAATGTCCCAGCAGCTTGATGATTTATTATAGAAACACACCCTACACTAATGTCCCAGCAGCTTGAGGATTTATTATAGAAACACACCCTACACTAATGTCCCAGCAGCTTGATGATTTATTATGGAAACACACCCTACACTAATGTCCCAGCAGCTTGATGATTTATTATAGAAACACACCCTACACTGTCCCAGCAGCTTGAGGATTTATTATAGAAACACACCCTACACTGTCCCAGCAGCTTGAGGATTTATTATAGAAACACACCCTACACTGTCCCAGCAGCTTGATGATTTATTATAGAAACACACCCTACACTGTCCCAGCAGCTTGAGGATTTATTATAGAAACACACCCTACACTGTCCCAGCAGCTTGATGATTTATTATAGAAACACACCCTACACTGTCCCAGCAGCTTGAGGATTTATTATAGAAACACACCCTACACTGTCCCAGCAGCTTGATGATTTATTATAGAAACACACCCTACACTGTCCCAGCAGCTTGATGATTTATTATAGAAACACACCCTACACTGTCCCAGCAGCTTGATGATTTATTATAGAAACACACCCTACACTAATGTCCCAGCAGCTTGATGATTTATTATAGAAACACACCCTACACTGTCCCAGCAGCTTGATGATTTATTATAGAAACACACCCTACACTAATGTCCCAGCAGCTTGATGATTTATTATAGAAACACACCCTACACTAATGTCCCAGCAGCTTGATGATTTATTATAGAAACACACCCTACACTGTCCCAGCAGCTTGATGATTTATTATAGAAACACACCCTACACTAATGTCCCAGCAGCTTGATGATTTATTATAGAAACACACCCTACACTGTCCCAGCAGCTTGATGATTTATTATAGAAACACACCCTACACTGTCCCAGCAGCTTGATGATTTATTATAGAAACACACCCTACACTGTCCCGGCAGCTTGATGATTTATTATAGAAACACACCCTACACTGTCCCAGCAGCTTGATGATTTATTATGGAAACACACCCCTACACTAATGTCCCAGCAGCTTGATGATTTATTATAGAAACACACCCTACACTGTCCCAGCAGCTTGATGATTTATTATAGAAACACACCCTACACTAATGTCCCAGCAGCTTGATGATTTATTATGGAAACACACCCTACACTAATGTCCCAGCAGCTTGATGATTTATTATAGAAACACACCCTACACTGTCCCAGCAGCTTGATGATTTATTATGGAAACACACCCTACACTGTCCCAGCAGCTTGATGATTTATTATGGAAACACACCCTACACTAATGTCCCAGCAGTTTGAGGATTTATTATAGAAACACACCCTACACTGTCCCAGCAGCTTGAGGATTTATTATAGAAACACACCCTACACTAATGTACCAGCAGCTTGATGATTTATTATAGAAACACACCCTACACTAATGTCCCAGCAGCTTGAGGATATATTATAGAAACACACCCTACACTAATGTCCCAGCAGCTTGAGGATTTATTATAGAAACACACCCTACACTAATGTCCCAGCAGCTTGATGATTTATTATAGAAACACACCCTACACTGTCCCAGCAGCTTGATGATTTATTATAGAAACACACCCTACACTAATGTCCCAGCAGCTTGATGATTTATTAAAGAAACACACCCTACACTAATGTCCCAGCAGCTTGATGATTTATTATAGAAACACACCCTACACTAATGTCCCAGCAGCTTGATGATTTATTATAGAAACACACCCTACACTAATGTCCCAGCAGCTTGATGATTTATTAAAGAAACACACCCTACACTAATGTCCCAGCAGCTTGATGATTTATTATAGAAACACACCCTACACTAATGTCCCAGCAGCTTGAGGATTTATTATAGAAACACACCCTACACTAATGTACCAGCAGCTTGATGATTTATTATAGAAACACACCCTACACTAATGTCCCAGCAGCTTGAGGATATATTATAGAAACACACCCTACACTAATGTCCCAGCAGCTTGAGGATTTATTATAGAAACACACCCCTACACTAATGTCCCAGCAGCTTGATGATTTATTATAGAAACACACCCTACACTGTCCCAGCAGCTTGATGATTTATTATAGAAACACACCCTACACTAATGTCCCAGCAGCTTGATGATTTATTAAAGAAACACACCCCTACACTAATGTCCCAGCAGCTTGATGATTTATTATAGAAACACACCCTACACTAATGTCCCAGCAGCTTGATGATTTATTATAGAAACACACCCTACACTAATGTCCTAGCAGCTTGATGATTTATTATAGAAACACACCCTACACTGTCCCAGCAGCTTGATGATTTATTATAAAAACACACCCTACACTGTCCCAGCAGCTTGATGATTTATTATAGAAACACACCCTACACTGTCCCAGCAGCTTGAGGATTTATTATAGAAACACACCCTACACTGTCCCAGCAGCTTGATGATTTATTATAGAAACACACCCTACACTGTCCCAGCAGCTTGATGATTTATTATAGAAACACACCCTACACTGTCCCAGCAGCTTGAGGATTTATTATAGAAACACACCCTACACTGTCCCAGCAGCTTGATGATTTATTATGGAAACACACCCTACACTGTCCCAGCAGCTTGATGATTTATTATAGAAACACACCCTACACTGTCCCAGCAGCTTGATGATTTATTATAGAAACACACCCCTACACTAATGTCCCAGCAGCTTGATGATTTATTATAGAAACACACCCTACACTGTCCCAGCAGCTTGATGATTTATTATAGAAACACACCCTACACTAATGTCCCAGCAGCTTGATGATTTATTATAGAAACACACCCTACACTGTCCCAGCAGCTTGATGATTTATTATAGAAACACACCCTACACTAATGTCCCAGCAGCTTGATGATTTATTATAGAAACACACCCTACACTGTCCCAGCAGCTTGATGATTTATTATAGAAACACACCCTACACTGTCCCAGCAGCTTGATGATTTATTATAGAAACACACCCTACACTGTCCCAGCAGCTTGATGATTTTTTATAGAAACACACCCTACACTAATGTCCCAGCAGCTTGATGATTTATTATAGAAACACACCCTACACTAATGTCCCAGCAGTTTGAGGATTTATTATAGAAACACACCCTACACTGTCCCAGCAGCTTGAGGATTTATTATAGAAACACACCCTACACTAATGTACCAGCAGCTTGATGATTTATTATAGAAACACACCCTACACTAATGTCCCAGCAGCTTGAGGATATATTATAGAAACACACCCTACACTAATGTCCCAGCAGCTTGAGGATTTATTATAGAAACACACCCTACACTAATGTCCCAGCAGCTTGATGATTTATTATAGAAACACACCCTACACTGTCCCAGCAGCTTGATGATTTATTATAGAAACACACCCTACACTAATGTCCCAGCAGCTTGATGATTTATTATAGAAACACACCCTACACTAATGTCCCAGCAGCTTGATGATTTATTATAGAAACACACCCTACACTAATGTCCTAGCAGCTTGATGATTTATTATAGAAACACACCCTACACTGTCCCAGCAGCTTGATGATTTATTATAGAAACACACCCTACACTGTCCCAGCAGCTTGATGATTCATTATAGAAACACACCCTACACTGTCCCAGCAGCTTGAGGATTTATTATAGAAACACACCCTACACTGTCCCAGCAGCTTGATGATTTATTATAGAAACACACCCTACACTGTCCCAGCAGCTTGATGATTTATTATAGAAACACACCCTACACTGTCCCAGCAGCTTGAGGATTTATTATAGAAACACACCCTACACTGTCCCAGCAGCTTGATGATTTATTATGGAAACACACCCTACACTGTCCCAGCAGCTTGATGATTTATTATAGAAACACACCCTACACTGTCCCAGCAGCTTGATGATTTATTATAGAAACACACCCCTACACTAATGTCCCAGCAGCTTGATGATTTATTATAGAAACACACCCTACACTGTCCCAGCAGCTTGATGATTTATTATAGAAACACACCCTACACTAATGTCCCAGCAGCTTGATGATTTATTATAGAAACACACCCTACACTAATGTCCCAGCAGCTTGATGATTTATTATAGAAACACACCCTACACTAATGTCCCAGCAGCTTGATGATTTATTATAGAAACACACCCTACACTGTCCCAGCAGCTTGATGATTTATTATAGAAACACACCCTACACTGTCCCAGCAGCTTGATGATTTTTATAGAAACACACCCTACACTAATGTCCCAGCAGCTTGATGATTTATTATAGAAACACACCCTACACTAATGTCCCAGCAGCTTGATGATTTATTATAGAAACACACCCTACACTAATGTCCTAGCAGCTTGATGATTTATTATAGAAACACACCCTACACTGTCCCAGCAGCTTGATGATTTATTATAGAAACACACCCTACACTGTCCCAGCAGCTTGAGGATTTATTATAGAAACACACCCTACACTGTCCCAGCAGCTTGATGATTTATTATGGAAACACACCCTACACTGTCCCAGCAGCTTGATGATTTATTATAGAAACACACCCTACACTGTCCCAGCAGCTTGATGATTTATTATAGAAACACACCCTACACTAATGTCCCAGCAGCTTGATGATTTATTATAGAAACACACCCTACACTGTCCCAGCAGCTTGATGATTTATTATAGAAACACACCCTACACTAATGTCCCAGCAGCTTGATGATTTATTATAGAAACACACCCTACACTGTCCCAGCAGCTTGATGATTTATTATAGAAACACACCCTACACTAATGTCCCAGCAGCTTGATGATTTATTATAGAAACACACCCTACACTGTCCCAGCAGCTTGATGATTTATTATAGAAACACACCCTACACTGTCCCAGCAGCTTGATGATTTATTATAGAAACACACCCTACACTGTCCCAGCAGCTTGATGATTTTTATAGAAACACACCCTACACTAATGTCCCAGCAGCTTGATGATTTATTATAGAAACACACCCTACACTAATGTCCCAGCAGTTTGAGGATTTATTATAGAAACACACCCTACACTGTCCCAGCAGCTTGAGGATTTATTATAGAAACACACCCCTACACTAATGTACCAGCAGCTTGATGATTTATTATAGAAACACACCCTACACTAATGTCCCAGCAGCTTGAGGATATATTATAGAAACACACCCTACACTAATGTCCCAGCAGCTTGAGGATTTATTATAGAAACACACCCTACACTAATGTCCCAGCAGCTTGATGATTTATTATAGAAACACACCCTACACTGTCCCAGCAGCTTGATGATTTATTATAGAAACACACCCTACACTAATGTCCCAGCAGCTTGATGATTTATTATAGAAACACACCCTACACTAATGTCCCAGCAGCTTGATGATTTATTATAGAAACACACCCTACACTAGTCCCAGCAGCTTGATGATTTATTATAGAAACACACCCTACACTGTCCCAGCAGCTTGATGATTTATTATAGAAACACACCCTACACTGTCCCAGCAGCTTGATGATTTATTATAGAAACACACCCTACACTGTCCCAGCAGCTTGATGATTTATTATAGAAACACACCCTACACTGTCCCAGCAGCTTGATGATTTATTATAGAAACACACCCTACACTGTCCCAGCAGCTTGATGATTTATTATAGAAACACACCCTACACTGTCCCAGCAGCTTGAGTGATTTATTATAGAAACACACCCTACACTGTCCCAGCAGCTTGATGATTTATTATGGAAACACACCCTACACTGTCCCAGCAGCTTGATGATTTATTATAGAAACACACCCTACACTGTCCCAGCAGCTTGATGATTTATTATAGAAACACACCCTACACTAATGTCCCAGCAGCTTGATGATTTATTATAGAAACACACCCTACACTGTCCCAGCAGCTTGATGATTTATTATAGAAACACACCCCTACACTAATGTCCCAGCAGCTTGATGATTTATTATAGAAACACACCCTACACTAATGTCCCAGCAGCTTGATGATTTATTATAGAAACACACCCTACACTAATGTCCCAGCAGCTTGATGATTTATTATAGAAACACACCCTACACTTGTCCCAGCAGCTTGATGATTTATTATAGAAACACACCCTACACTAATGTCCCAGCAGCTTGATGATTTATTATAGAAACACACCCCTACACTAATGTCCCAGCAGCTTGATGATTTATTATAGAAACACACCCTACACTAATGTCCCAGCAGCTTGATGATTTATTATACAAACACACCCTACACTAATGTCCCAGCAGCTTGATGATTTATTATAGAAACACACCCTACACTGTCCCAGCAGCTTGATGATTTATTATAGAAACACACCCTACACTGTCCCAGCAGCTTGATGATTTATTATAGAAACACACCCTACACTGTCCCAGCAGCTTGATGATTTATTATAGAAACACACCCTACACTTGTCCCAGCAGCTTGATGATTTATTATAGAAACACACCCTACACTGTCCCAGCAGCTTGATGATTTATTATAGAAACACACCCTACACTGTCCCAGCAGCTTGATGATTTATTATAGAAACACACCCTACACTGTCCCAGCAGCTTGATGATTTATTATAGAAACACACCCTACACTAATGTCCCAGCAGCTTGATGATTTATTATAGAAACACACCCTACACTGTCCCAGCAGCTTGATGATTTATTATAGAAACACACCCTACACTGTCCCAGCAGCTTGATGATTTATTATAGAAACACACCCTACACTAATGTCCCAGCAGCTTGATGATTTATTATAGAAACACACCCTACACTGTCCCAGCAGCTTGATGATTTATTATAGAAACACACCCTACACTAATGTCCCAGCAGCTTGATGATTTATTATAGAAACACACCCTACACTGTCCCAGCAGCTTGATGATTTATTATAGAAACACACCCTACACTGTCCCAGCAGCTTGAGGATTTATTATAGAAACACACCCTACACTGTCCCAGCAGCTTGATGATTTATTATAGAAACACACCCTACACTGTCCCAGCAGCTTGATGATTTATTATAGAAACACACCCTACACTAATGTCCCAGCAGCTTGATGATTTATTATAGAAACACACCCTACACTAATGTCCCAGCAGCTTGATGATTTATTATAGAAACACACCCTACACTGTCCCAGCAGCTTGATGATTTATTATAGAAACACACCCTACACTGTCCCAGCAGCTTGATAATTTATTATAGAAACACACCCTACACTGTCCCAGCAGCTTGATGATTTATTATAGAAACACACCCTACACTGTCCCAGCAGCTTGATGATTTATTATAGAAACACACCCCTACACTGTCCCAGCAGCTTGATGATTTATTATAGAAACACACCCTACACTGTCCCAGCAGCTTGATGATTTATTATAAACACACCCTACACTGTCCCAGCAGCTTGAGGATTTATTATAGAAACACACCCTACACTGTCCCAGCAGCTTGATGATTTATTATGGAAACACACCCTACACTAATGTCCCAGCAGCTTGAGGATTTATTATAGAAACACACCCTACACTAATGTCCCAGCAGCTTGAGGATTTATTATAGAAACACACCCTACACTGTCCCAGCAGCTTGATGATTTATTATAGAAACACACCCTACACTGTCCCAGCAGCTTGAGGATTTATTATAGAAACACACCCTACACTAATGTCCCAGCAGCTTGATGATTTATTATAGAAACACACCCTACACTGTCCCAGCAGCTTGAGGATTTATTATAGAAACACACCCTACACTAATGTCCCAGCAGCTTGATGATTTATTATAGAAACACACCCTACACTAATGTCCCAGCAGCTTGATGATTTATTATAGAAACACACCCTACACTAATGTCCCAGCAGCTTGATGATTTATTATAGAAACACACCCTACACTGTCCCAGCAGCTTGATGATTTATTATAGAAACACACCCTACACTGTCCCAGCAGCTTGATGATTTATTATAGAAACACACCCTACACTGTCCCAGCAGCTTGATGATTTATTATAGAAACACACCCTATACTGTCCCAGCAGCTTGATGATTTATTATAGAAACACACCCTACACTAATGTCCCAGCAGCTTGATGATTTATTATAGAAACAAACCCTACACTAATGTCCCAGCAGCTTGAGGATTTATTATAGAAACACACCCTACACTGTCCCAGCAGCTTGATGATTTATTATAGAAACACACCCTACACTGTCCCAGCAGCTTGATGATTTATTATAGAAACACACCCTACACTAATGTCCCAGCAGCTTGATGATTTATTATAGAAACACACCCTACACTAATGTCCCAGCAGCTTGATGATATATTATAGAAACACACCCTACACTAATGTCCCAGCAGCTTGATGATTTATTATAGAAACACACCCTACACTGTCCCAGCAGCTTGATGATTTATTATAGAAACACACCCTACACTGTCCCAGCAGCTTGATGATTTATTATAGAAACACACCCTACACTGTCCCAGCAGCTTGAGGATTTATTATAGAAACACACCCTACACTGTCCCAGCAGCTTGATGATTTATTATAGAAACACACCCTACACTAATGTCCCAGCAGCTTGATGATTTATTATAGAAACACACCCTACACTAATGTCCCAGCAGCTTGATGATTTATTATAGAAACACACCCTACACTGTCCCAGCAGCTTGAGGATTTATTATAGAAACACACCCTACACTGTCCCAGCAGCTTGATGATTTGAAAACACCTACACTAATGTCCCAGCAGCTTGATGATTTATTATAGAAACACACCCTACACTAATGTCCCAGCAGCTTGATGATTTATTATAGAAACACACCCTACACTGTCCCAGCAGCTTGAGGATTTATTATAGAAACACACCCTACACTGTCCCAGCAGCTTGATGATTTATTATAGAAACACACCCTACACTAATGTCCCAGCAGCTTGATGATTTATTACAGAAACACACCCTACACTAATGTCCCAGCAGCTTGAGGATTTATTATAGAAACACACCCTACACTGTCCCAGCAGCTTGATGATTTATTATAGAAACACACCCTACACTGTCCCAGCAGCTTGATGATTTATTATAGAAACACACCCCTACACTAATGTCCCAGCAGCTTGATGATTTATTATAGAAACACACCCTACACTGTCCCAGCAGCTTGATTATTTATTATGGAAACACACCCTACACTGTCCCAGCAGCTTGATGATTTATTATAGAAACACACCCTACACTAATGTCCCAGCAGCTTGATGATTTATTATAGAAACACACCCTACACTAATGTCCCAGCAGCTTGATGATTTATTATAGAAACACACCCTACACTGTCCCAGCAGCTTGATGATTTATTATAGAAACACACCCTACACTGTCCCAGCAGCTTGATGATTTATTATAGAAACACACCCTACACTAATGTCCCAGCAGTTTGAGGATTTATTATAGAAACACACCCCTACACTAATGTCCCAGCAGCTTGAGGATTTATTATAGAAACACACCCCTACACTAATGTCCCAGCAGGTTGATGATTTATTATAGAAACACACCCTACACTGTCCCAGCAGCTTGATGATTTATTATAGAAACACACCCTACACTAATGTCCCAGCAGCTTGATGATTTATTATAGAAACACACCCTACACTGTCCCAGCAGCTTGATGATTTATTATAGAAACACACCCTACACTAATGTCCCAGCAGCTTGATGATTTATTATAGAAACACAACCTACACTGTCCCAGCAGCTTGATGATTTATTAAAGAAACACACCCTACACTGTCCCAGCAGCTTGATGATTTATTAAAGAAACACACCCTACACTGTCCCAGCAGCTTGATGATTTATTATAGAAACACACCCTACACTAATGTCCCAGCAGCTTGAGGATTTATTATAGAAACACACCCTACACTGTCCCAGCAGCTTGATGATTTATTATAGAAACACACCCTACACTGTCCCAGCAGCTTGATGATTTATTAAAGAAACACACCCTACACTGTCCCAGCAGCTTGATGATTTATTATAGAAACACACCCTACACTGTCCCAGCAGCTTGATGATTTATTAAAGAAACACACCCTACACTGTCCCAGCAGCTTGATGATTTATTATAGAAACACACCCTACACTAATGTCCCAGCAGCTTGATGATTTATTATAGAAACACACCCTACACTGTCCCAGCAGCTTGATGATTTATTAAAGAAACACACCCTACACTGTCCCAGCAGCTTGATGATTTATTATAGAAACACACCCTACACTGTCCCAGCAGCTTGATGATTTATTATAGAAACACACCCTACACTGTCCCAGCAGCTTGATGATTTATTATAGAAACACACCCTACACTGTCCCAGCAGCTTGATGATTTATTAAAGAAACACACCCTACACTGTCCCAGCAGCTTGATGATTTATTATAGAAACACACCCTACACTGTCCCAGCAGCTTGATGATTTATTAAAGAAACACACCCTACACTGTCCCAGCAGCTTGATGATTTATTATAGAAACACACCCCTACACTAATGTCCCAGCAGCTTGATGATTTATTATAGAAACACACCCTACACTGTCCCAGCAGCTTGATGATTTATTAAAGAAACACACCCTACACTGTCCCAGCAGCTTGATGATTTATTATAGAAACACACCCCTACACTAATGTCCCAGCAGCTTGATGATTTATTATAGAAACACACCCTACACTGTCCCAGCAGCTTGATGATTTATTAAAGAAACACACCCTACACTGTCCCAGCAGCTTGATGATTTATTATAGAAACACACCCTACACTAATGTCCCAGCAGCTTGAGGATTTATTATAGAAACACACCCTACACTAATGTCCCAGCAGCTTGATGATTTATTATAGAAACACACCCTACACTGTCCCAGCAGCTTGATGATTTATTATAGAAACACACCCTACACTGTCCCAGCAGCTTGAGGATTTATTATAGAAACACACCCTACACTGTCCCAGCAGCTTGATGATTTATTATGGAAACACACCCTACACTGTCCCAGCAGCTTGATGATTTATTATAGAAACACACCCTACACTAATGTCCCAGCAGCTTGATGATTTATTATAGAAACACACCCTACACTAATGTCCCAGCAGCTTGATGATTTATTATAGAAACACACCCTACACTGTCCCAGCAGCTTGATGATTTATTATAGAAACACACCCTACACTGTCCCAGCAGCTTGATAATTTATTAAAGAAACACACCCTACACTGTCCCAGCAACTTGATGATTTATTATAGAAACACACCCTACACTGTCCCAGCAGCTTGATGATTTATTATAGAAACACACCCTACACTGTCCCAGCAGCTTGATAATTTATTATAGAAACACACCCTACACTGTCCCATTAGCTTGATGATTTATTATAGAAACACACCCTACACTGTCCCAGCAGCTTGATGATTTATTATAGAAACACACCCTACACTGTCCCAGCAGCTTGAGGATTTATTATAGAAACACACCCTACACTAATGTCCCAGCAGCTTGATGATTTATTATAGAAACACACCCTACACTGTTCCAGCAGCTTGATGATTTATTATAAAACACACCCTACACTGTCCCAGCAGCTTGAGGATTTATTATAGAAACACACCCTACACTGTCCCAGCAGCTTGATGATTTATTATGGAAACACACCCTACACTAATGTACCAGCAGCTTGAGGATTTATTATAGAAACACACCCTACACTAATGTCCCAGCAGCTTGAGGATTTATTATAGAAACACACCCTACACTGTCCCAGCAGCTTGATGATTTATTATAGAAACACACCCTACACTGTCCCAGCAGCTTGAGGATTTATTATAGAAACACACCCTACACTAATGTCCCAGCAGCTTGATGATTTATTATAGAAACACACCCTACACTGTCCCAGCAGCTTGAGGATTTATTATAGAAACACACCCTACACTAATGTCCCAGCAGCTTGATGATTTATTATAGAAACACACCCTACACTGTTCCAGCAGCTTGATGATTTATTATAAAACACACCCTACACTGTCCCAGCAGCTTGAGGATTTATTATAGAAACACACCCTACACTGTCCCAGCAGCTTGATGATTTATTATGGAAACACACCCTACACTAATGTACCAGCAGCTTGAGGATTTATTATAGAAACACACCCTACACTAATGTCCCAGCAGCTTGAGGATTTATTATAGAAACACACCCTACACTGTCCCAGCAGCTTGATGATTTATTATAGAAACACACCCTACACTGTCCCAGCAGCTTGAGGATTTATTATAGAAACACACCCTACACTAATGTCCCAGCAGCTTGATGATTTATTATAGAAACACACCCTACACTGTCCCAGCAGCTTGAGGATTTATTATAGAAACACACCCTACACTAATGTCCCAGCAGCTTGATGATTTATTATAGAAACACACCCTACACTAATGTCCCAGCAGCTTGATGATTTATTATAGAAACACACCCTACACTAATGTCCCAGCAGCTTGATGATTTATTATAGAAACACACCCTACACTGTCCCAGCAGCTTGATGATTTATTATAGAAACACACCCTACACTAATGTCCCAGCAGCTTGATGATTTATTATAGAAACACACCCTACACTGTCCCAGCAGCTTGATGATTTATTATAGAAACACACCCTACACTAATGTCCCAGCAGCTTGATGATTTATTATAGAAACACACCCTACACTGTCCCAGCAGCTTGATGATTTATTAAAGAAACACACCCTACACTGTCCCAGCAGCTTGATGATTTATTAAAGAAACACACCCTACACTGTCCCAGCAGCTTGATGATTTATTATAGAAACACACCCTACACTAATGTCCCAGCAGCTTGAGGATTTATTATAGAAACACACCCTACACTGTCCCAGCAGCTTGATGATTTATTATAGAAACACACCCTACACTGTCCCAGCAGCTTGATGATTTATTAAAGAAACACACCCTACACTGTCCCAGCAGCTTGATGATTTATTATAGAAACACACCCTACACTGTCCCAGCAGCTTGATGATTTATTAAAGAAACACACCCTACACTGTCCCAGCAGCTTGATGATTTATTATAGAAACACACCCTACACTAATGTCCCAGCAGCTTGATGATTTATTATAGAAACACACCCTACACTGTCCCAGCAGCTTGATGATTTATTAAAGAAACACACCCTACACTGTCCCAGCAGCTTGATGATTTATTATAGAAACACACCCTACACTGTCCCAGCAGCTTGATGATTTATTAAAGAAACACACCCTACACTGTCCCAGCAGCTTGATGATTTATTATAGAAACACACCCTACACTGTCCCAGCAGCTTGATGATTTATTAAAGAAACACACCCTACACTGTCCCAGCAGCTTGATGATTTATTATAGAAACACACCCTACACTGTCCCAGCAGCTTGATGATTTATTAAAGAAACACACCCTACACTGTCCCAGCAGCTTGATGATTTATTATAGAAACACACCCTACACTAATGTCCCAGCAGCTTGATGATTTATTATAGAAACACACCCTACACTGTCCCAGCAGCTTGATGATTTATTAAAGAAACACACCCTACACTGTCCCAGCAGCTTGATGATTTATTATAGAAACACACCCTACACTAATGTCTCAGCAGCTTGAGGATTTATTATAGAAACACACCCCTACACTAATGTCCCAGCAGCTTGATGATTTATTATAGAAACACACCCTACACTGTCCCAGCAGCTTGATGATTTATTATAGAAACACACCCTACACTGTCCCAGCAGCTTGATGATTTATTATAGAAACACACCCTACACTGTCCCAGCAACTTGATGATTTATTATGGAAACACACCCTACACTGTCCCAGCAGCTTGATGATTTATTATAGAAACACACCCTACACTAATGTCCCAGCAGCTTGATGATTTATTATAGAAACACACCCTACACTAATGTCCCAGCAGCTTGATGATTTATTATAGAAACACACCCTACACTGTCCCAGCAGCTTGATGATTTATTATAGAAACACACCCTACACTGTCCCAGCAGCTTGATAATTTATTAAAGAAACACACCCTACACTGTCCCAGCAGCTTGATGATTTATTATAGAAACACACCCTACACTGTCCCAGCAGCTTGATGATTTATTATAGAAACACACCCTACACTGTCCCAGCAGCTTGATAATTTATTATAGAAACACACCCTACACTGTCCCATCAGCTTGATGATTTATTATAGAAACACACCCTACACTGTCCCAGCAGCTTGATGATTTATTATAGAAACACACCCTACACTGTCCCAGCAGCTTGAGGATTTATTATAGAAACACACCCTACACTAATGTCCCAGCAGCTTGATGATTTATTATAGAAACACACCCTACACTGTTCCAGCAGCTTGATGATTTATTATAAAACACACCCTACACTGTCCCAGCAGCTTGAGGATTTATTATAGAAACACACCCTACACTGTCCCAGCAGCTTGATGATTTATTATGGAAACACACCCTACACTAATGTCCCAGCAGCTTGAGGATTTATTATAGAAACACACCCTACACTAATGTCCCAGCAGCTTGAGGATTTATTATAGAAACACACCCTACACTAATGTCCTAGCAGCTTGAGGATTTATTATAGAAACACACCCTACACTGTCCCAGCAGCTTGATGATTTATTATAGAAACACACCCTACACTGTCCCAGCAGCTTGAGGATTTATTATAGAAACACACCCTACACTAATGTCCCAGCAGCTTGATGATTTATTATAGAAACACACCCTACACTGTCCCAGCAGCTTGAGGATTTATTATAGAAACACACCCTACACTAATGTCCCAGCAGCTTGATGATTTATTATAGAAACACACCCTACACTAATGTCCCAGCAGCTTGATGATTTATTATAGAAACACACCCTACACTAATGTCCCAGCAGCTTGATGATTTATTATAGAAACAGACCCTACACTGTCCCAGCAGCTTGATGATTTATTATAGAAACACACCCTACACTGTCCCAGCAGCTTGATGATTTATTATAGAAACACACCCTACACTGTCCCAGCAGCTTGATGATTTATTATAGAAACACACCCTATACTGTCCCAGCAGCTTGATGATTTATTATAGAAACACACCCTACACTAATGTCCCAGCAGCTTGATGATTTATTATAGAAACACACCCTACACTAATGTCCCAGCAGCTTGATGATTTATTATAGAAACACACCCTACACTGTCCCAGCAGCTTGAGGATTTATTATAGAAACACACCCTACACTGTCCCAGCAGCTTGATGATTTATTATAGAAACACACCCTACACTAATGTCCCAGCAGCTTGATGATTTATTAAAGAAACACACCCTACACTGTCCCAGCAGCTTGATGATTTATTATAGAAACACACCCTACACTGTCCCAGCAGCTTGATGATTTATTAAAGAAACACACCCTACACTGTCCCAGCAGCTTGATGATTTATTATAGAAACACACCCTACACTGTCCCAGCAGCTTGATGATTTATTAAAGAAACACACCCTACACTGTCCCAGCAGCTTGATGATTTATTATAGAAACACACCCTACACTAATGTCCCAGCAGCTTGATGATTTATTATAGAAACACACCCTACACTGTCCCAGCAGCTTGATGATTTATTAAAGAAACACACCCTACACTGTCCCAGCAGCTTGATGATTTATTATAGAAACACACCCTACACTAATGTCTCAGCAGCTTGAGGATTTATTATAGAAACACACCCTACACTAATGTCCCAGCAGCTTGATGATTTATTATAGAAACACACCCTACACTGTCCCAGCAGCTTGATGATTTATTATAGAAACACACCCTACACTGTCCCAGCAGCTTGATGATTTATTATAGAAACACACCCTACACTGTCCCAGCAGCTTGATGATTTATTATGGAAACACACCCTACACTGTCCCAGCAGCTTGATGATTTATTATAGAAACACACCCTACACTAATGTCCCAGCAGCTTGATGATTTATTATAGAAACACACCCTACACTAATGTCCCAGCAGCTTGATGATTTATTATAGAAACACACCCTACACTGTCCCAGCAGCTTGATGATTTATTATAGAAACACACCCTACACTGTCCCAGCAGCTTGATAATTTATTAAAGAAACACACCCTACACTGTCCCAGCAGCTTGATGATTTATTATAGAAACACACCCTACACTGTCCCAGCAGCTTGATGATTTATTATAGAAACACACCCTACACTGTCCCAGCAGCTTGATAATTTATTATAGAAACACACCCTACACTGTCCCATCAGCTTGATGATTTATTATAGAAACACACCCTACACTGTCCCAGCAGCTTGATGATTTATTATAGAAACACACCCTACACTGTCCCAGCAGCTTGAGGATTTATTATAGAAACACACCCTACACTAATGTCCCAGCAGCTTGATGATTTATTATAGAAACACACCCTACACTGTTCCAGCAGCTTGATGATTTATTATAAAACACACCCTACACTGTCCCAGCAGCTTGAGGATTTATTATAGAAACACACCCTACACTGTCCCAGCAGCTTGATGATTTATTATGGAAACACACCCTACACTAATGTCCCAGCAGCTTGAGGATTTATTATAGAAACACACCCTACACTAATGTCCCAGCAGCTTGAGGATTTATTATAGAAACACACCCTACACTGTCCCAGCAGCTTGATGATTTATTATAGAAACACACCCTACACTGTCCCAGCAGCTTGAGGATTTATTATAGAAACACACCCTACACTAATGTCCCAGCAGCTTGATGATTTATTATAGAAACACACCCTACACTGTCCCAGCAGCTTGAGGATTTATTATAGAAACACACCCTACACTAATGTCCCAGCAGCTTGATGATTTATTATAGAAACACACCCTACACTAATGTCCCAGCAGCTTGATGATTTATTATAGAAACACACCCTACACTAATGTCCCAGCAGCTTGATGATTTATTATAGAAACACACCCTACACTGTCCCAGCAGCTTGATGATTTATTATAGAAACACACCCTACACTGTCCCAGCAGCTTGATGATTTATTATAGAAACACACCCTACACTGTCCCAGCAGCTTGATGATTTATTATAGAAACACACCCTATACTGTCCCAGCAGCTTGATGATTTATTATAGAAACACACCCTACACTAATGTCCCAGCAGCTTGATGATTTATTATAGAAACACACCCTACACTAATGTCCCAGCAGCTTGAGGATTTATTATAGAAACACACCCTACACTGTCCCAGCAGCTTGATGATTTATTATAGAAACACACCCTACACTGTCCCAGCAGCTTGATGATTTATTATAGAAACACACCCTACACTAATGTCCCAGCAGCTTGATGATTTATTATAGAAACACACCCTACACTAATGTCCCAGCAGCTTGATGATTTATTATAGAAACACACCCTACACTGTCCCAGCAGCTTGATGATTTATTATAGAAACACACCCTACACTGTCCCAGCAGCTTGATGATTTATTATAGAAACACACCCTACACTGTCCCAGCAGCTTGAGGATTTATTATAGAAACACACCCTACACTGTCCCAGCAGCTTGATGATTTATTATAGAAACACACCCTACACTAATGTCCCAGCAGCTTGATGATTTATTATAGAAACACACCCTACACTGTCCCAGCAGCTTGAGGATTTATTATAGAAACACACCCTACACTGTCCCAGCAGCTTGATGATTTATTATAGAAACACACCCTACACTAATGTCCCAGCAGCTTGATGATTTATTATAGAAACACACCCTACACTGTCCCAGCAGCTTGAGGATTTATTATAGAAACACACCCTACACTGTCCCAGCAGCTTGATGATTTATTATAGAAACACACCCTACACTAATGTCCCAGCAGCTTGATGATTTATTAAAGAAACACACCCTACACTAATGTCCCAGCAGCTTGATGATTTATTATAGAAACACACCCTACACTAATGTCCCAGCAGCTTGATGATTTATTATAGAAACACACCCTACACTGTCCCAGCAGCTTGAGGATTTATTATAGAAACACACCCTACACTGTCCCAGCAGCTTGATGATTTATTATAGAAACACACCCTACACTAATGTCCCAGCAGCTTGATGATTTATTATAGAAACACACCCTACACTAATGTCCCAGCAGCTTGAGGATTTATTATAGAAACACACCCTACACTGTCCCAGCAGCTTGATGATTTATTATGGAAACACACCCTACACTGTCCCAGCAGCTTGAGGATTTATTATAGAAACACACCCTACACTGTCCCAGCAGCTTGAGGATTTATTATAGAAACACACCCTACACTAATGTCCCAGCAGCTTGATGATTTATTATAGAAACACACCCTACACTGTCCCAGCAGCTTGATGATTTATTATGGAAACACACCCTACACTGTCCCAGCAGCTTGATGATTTATTATAGAAACACACCCTACACTAATGTCCCAGCAGCTTGATGATTTATTATAGAAACACACCCTACACTAATGTCCCAGCAGCTTGATGATTTATTATAGAAACACACCCTACACTGTCCCAGCAGCTTGATGATTTATTATAGAAACACACCCTACACTGTCCCAGCAGCTTGATGATTTATTATAGAAACACACCCTACACTAATGTCCCAGCAGTTTGAGGATTTATTATAGAAACACACCCCTACACTAATGTCCCAGCAGCTTGATGATTTATTATAGAAACACACCCTACACTAATGTCCCAGCAGCTTGATGATTTATTATAGAAACACACCCTACACTGTCCCAGCAGCTTGATGATTTATTATAGAAACACACCCTACACTAATGTCCCAGCAGCTTGATGATTTATTATAGAAACACACCCTACACTGTCCCAGCAGCTTGAGGATTTATTATAGAAACACACCCTACACTGTCCCAGCAGCTTGATGATTTATTATAGAAACACACCCTACACTAATGTCCCAGCAGCTTGATGATTTATTATAGAAACACACCCTACACTAATGTCCCAGCAGCTTGAGGATTTATTATAGAAACACACCCTACACTGTCCCAGCAGCTTGATGATTTATTATAGAAACACACCCTACACTAATGTCCCAGCAGCTTGATGATTTATTATAGAAACACACCCTACACTAATGTCCCAGCAGCTTGAGGATTTATTATAGAAACACACCCTACACTGTCCCAGCAGCTTGATGATTTATTATAGAAACACACCCTACACTGTCCCAGCAGCTTGATGATTTATTATAGAAACACACCCTACACTAATGTCCCAGCAGCTTGATGATTTATTATAGAAACACACCCTACACTATGTCCCAGCAGCTTGATGATTTATTATAGAAACACACCCTACACTGTCCCAGCAGCTTGATGATTTATTATAGAAACACACCCTACACTTGTCCCAGCAGCTTGATGATTTATTATAGAAAC
Source organism: Coregonus clupeaformis (assembly GCF_020615455.1). Lineage (NCBI taxonomy): Eukaryota > Metazoa > Chordata > Actinopteri > Salmoniformes > Salmonidae > Coregonus > Coregonus clupeaformis. The sequence continues at coordinate 56,541,930 of NC_059212.1, forward strand.
ACACCCTACACTGTCCCAGCAGCTTGAGGATTTATTATAGAAACACACCCTACACTGTCCCAGCAGCTTGATGATTTATTATAGAAACACACCCCTACACTAATGTCCCAGCAGCTTGATGATTTATTATAGAAACACACCCTACACTGTCCCAGCAGCTTGAGGATTTATTATAGAAACACACCCTACACTGTCCCAGCAGCTTGATGATTTATTATAGAAACACACCCTACACTAATGTCCCAGCAGCTTGATGATTTATTAAAGAAACACACCCTACACTAATGTCCCAGCAGCTTGATGATTTATTATAGAAACACACCCTACACTAATGTCCCAGCAGCTTGATGATTTATTATAGAAACACACCCTACACTGTCCCAGCAGCTTGAGGATTTATTATAGAAACACACCCTACACTGTCCCAGCAGCTTGATGATTTATTATAGAAACACACCCTACACTAATGTCCCAGCAGCTTGATGATTTATTATAGAAACACACCCTACACTAATGTCCCAGCAGCTTGAGGATTTATTATAGAAACACACCGTACACTGTCCCAGCAGCTTGATGATTTATTATGGAAACACACCCTACACTGTCCCAGCAGCTTGAGGATTTATTATAGAAACACACCCTACACTGTCCCAGCAGCTTGATGATTTATTATAGAAACACACCCTACACTAATGTCCCAGCAGCTTGATGATTTATTATAGAAACACACCCTACACTGTCCCAGCAGCTTGATGATTTATTATGGAAACACACCCTACACTGTCCCAGCAGCTTGATGATTTATTATAGAAACACACCCTACACTAATGTCCCAGCAGCTTGATGATTTATTATAGAAACACACCCTACACTAATGTCCCAGCAGCTTGATGATTTATTATAGAAACACACCCTACACTGTCCCAGCAGCTTGATGATTTATTATAGAAACACACCCTACACTGTCCCAGCAGCTTGATGATTTATTATAGAAACACACCCTACACTAATGTCCCAGCAGTTTGAGGATTTATTATAGAAACACACCCTACACTAATGTCCCAGCAGCTTGATGATTTATTATAGAAACACACCCTACACTAATGTCCCAGCAGCTTGATGATTTATTATAGAAACACACCCTACACTGTCCCAGCAGCTTGATGATTTATTATAGAAACACACCCTACACTAATGTCCCAGCAGCTTGATGATTTATTATAGAAACACACCCTACACTGTCCCAGCAGCTTGAGGATTTATTATAGAAACACACCCTACACTGTCCCAGCAGCTTGATGATTTATTATAGAAACACACCCTACACTAATGTCCCAGCAGCTTGATGATTTATTATAGAAACACACCCTACACTAATGTCCCAGCAGCTTGAGGATTTATTATAGAAACACACCCTACACTGTCCCAGCAGCTTGATGATTTATTATGGAAACACACCCTACACTGTCCCAGCAGCTTGAGGATTTATTATAGAAACACACCCTACACTGTCCCAGCAGCTTGATGATTTATTATAGAAACACACCCTACACTAATGTCCCAGCAGCTTGATGATTTATTATAGAAACACACCCTACACTGTCCCAGCAGCTTGATGATTTATTATGGAAACACACCCTACACTGTCCCAGCAGCTTGATGATTTATTATAGAAACACACCCTACACTAATGTCCCAGCAGCTTGATGATTTATTATAGAAACACACCCTACACTAATGTCCCAGCAGCTTGATGATTTATTATAGAAACACACCCTACACTGTCCCAGCAGCTTGATGATTTATTATAGAAACACACCCTACACTGTCCCAGCAGCTTGATGATTTATTATAGAAACACACCCTACACTAATGTCCCAGCAGTTTGAGGATTTATTATAGAAACACACCCTACACTAATGTCCCAGCAGCTTGATGATTTATTATAGAAACACACCCTACACTAATGTCCCAGCAGCTTGATGATTTATTATAGAAACACACCCTACACTAATGTCCCAGCAGCTTGATGATTTATTATAGAAACACACCCTACACTGTCCCAGCAGCTTGATGATTTATTATAGAAACACACCCTACACTAATGTCCCAGCAGCTTGATGATTTATTATAGAAACACACCCTACACTGTCCCAGCAGCTTGATGATTTATTAAAGAAACACACCCTACACTGTCCCAGCAGCTTGATGATTTATTAAAGAAACACACCCTACACTGTCCCAGCAGCTTGATGATTTATTATAGAAACACACCCTACACTAATGTCCCAGCAGCTTGAGGGATTTATTATGAAACACACCCTACACTGTCCCAGCAGCTTGATGATTTATTATAGAAACACACCCTACACTGTCCCAGCAGCTTGATGATTTATTAAAGAAACACACCCTACACTCTCCCAGCAGCTTGATGATTTATTATAGAAACACACCCTACACTGTCCCAGCAGCTTGATGATTTATTAAAGAAACACACCCTACACTGTCCCAGCAGCTTGATGATTTATTATAGAAACACACCCCTACACTAATGTCCCAGCAGCTTGATGATTTATTATAGAAACACACCCTACACTGTCCCAGCAGCTTGATGATTTATTAAAGAAACACACCCTACACTGTCCCAGCAGCTTGATGATTTATTATAGAAACACACCCTACACTGTCCCAGCAGCTTGATGATTTATTAAAGAAACACACCCTACACTGTCCCAGCAGCTTGATGATTTATTATAGAAACACACCCTACACTGTCCCAGCAGCTTGATGATTTATTAAAGAAACACACCCTACACTGTCCCAGCAGCTTGATGATTTATTATAGAAACACACCCTACACTAATGTCCCAGCAGCTTGATGATTTATTATAGAAACACACCCTACACTGTCCCAGCAGCTTGATGATTTATTAAAGAAACACACCCTACACTGTCCCAGCAGCTTGATGATTTATTATAGAAACACACCCTACACTGTCCCAGCAGCTTGATGATTTATTATAGAAACACACCCTACACTGTCCCAGCAGCTTGATGATTTATTATAGAAACACACCCTACACTGTCCCAGCAGCTTGAGGATTTATTATAGAAACACACCCTACACTGTCCCAGCAGCTTGATGATGTATTATAGAAACACACCCTACACTGTCCCAGCAGCTTGATAATTTATTATCCTATGAAGTATATTTGCCTTTTAAGTTGGAGCACACTGACTGGTATTGCCATCAATGAATAAAAAGCATTATTTGGCAATGTATATATTTTTTGTCCCAGACAATTTGTCCAGCAACAATTTCTTACTGATCAGCTTTTCATATTTTTTTTTATCAGCCAAAAGCACGCATTTACCTGCCAACGGAAACCCTGGTACATGGTATGCACAGAGTAATGTACTCATGTTATATCTGTGTGTGTTCTAGTCCCCTGACAGTAGCTGGACAGACCTCTGGATTAGATGACTCGCCAGGAGCCCTCACCCGGAGTAAGGAGGTATGTACCTCTCTCTCGTTCTCTGACACACCGTCTCTGTCTACACTCCTACTGTAGGCTTAGTAGGACATTAATCACTCTCTCTGGGATAGGATAGAATAGGAGCCGGCGGCAATGAGGATCAGTTCAGTGGGGGGAAGAATCCTTTTTTGGGGGGAGGAATCCTGTAACAACTATGATGTCATGCACAGTAATCCTGGATTATACCCTGTGATGAGTGGAGATTTTAATCCATTAGATTACAGTTAGAGCAGCAGTGATAAAGGCTATTGTATGTTAGCATGAGCTGTTGGCTCTATTTCAGAATAATGAATAGCATAAGGCATAGAAGATCAACCCAGATTATACTGCTAATTAGTTTCTTCAGAAAGTATTCACACCCCTTGGCTTTTTCCACATTTTGTGTTACATCCTGAATTTAAAATTGATTAAATTGAGATGTTTTTGTCACTGGCTTACATAGAATACCCGATAATGTCAAAGTGGAATTATGTTTTTCAAAGTTTTTATAAATTAATAAAACATGAAAAGCGGAAATGTCTTGAGACAATAAGTATTCAATCCCTTTGTTATGGCAAGTTCAGGAGTAAACATTTGCTTAACAAGTCACATAATAAGTTGCATGGACTCACTATGTGTGCAATAATAGTGTTTAACATTATTTTTGAATGACTACCTCATCTCTGTACCCCACACATACAATTATCTGTAAGGTCCTTCAGTCGAGCAGTGAATTTCAAACACAGATTCAACCACAAAGACCAGGGAGGTTTTCCAATGCCTCGTAAAGAAGGGCACCTATTGGTAGATGGGTAAAAAAAAAGCAGACATTGAATATCCCTTTGAGCATTGTGAAGTTATTTATTACACATGGGATGGTGTATCAGTACACCCAGTAATTACAAAGATACAGGCGTCCTTCCTAACTCAGTTGCCGGAGAGGAAGGAAACCGCTCCTGGATTTCACCATGAGGCCAACGGTGACTTTAAAACAGTTGCAGAGTTTAATCGTGAAAAGAAGGAAGCCTGTACAGAATACAAATATTCCAAAACATGCATATTCCAAAACATGCACCTATTTGCAACAAAGCACTAAAGTAATACCGCAAATTAACTTTTTGTCCTGAATACAAAGTGTAATGTTTGGGGCAAATCCAATGCAACACATTAGAGTAACACTCTCCATATTTTCAAGCATATTGGTGGCTGCATCATTATATGGGTATGCTTGTAATCATTAAGGTCTGGGGAGTTTTTCAGGATAAAAGGGAAACTGAGCTAAGCACAGGCAAAATCGTAGAGGAAAACCTGGTTCAGTCTGCTTTCCACCAGACACTTGGAGATGAATTCACCTTTCAGCAGGACAATAACCTAAAACACAAGGCCAAATCTTGCTGCCTGAGTTAGTGTTGACTTAAATCTACTTGATAATCTATGGCAAGACTCCAAAATGGTTGTCTAGCAATGATAAACAACCAATTTGACAGAGCTTGAAGAATTTTGAAAAGAATAATGGGCAAATGTTGCACAATCCAGGTGTGGAAAGTTCTTAGAGACTTACCCAGAAAGACTCACAGCTGTAATCGCCGCCAAAGGTGCTTCTACAAAGTATTGACTCAGGGGTGTGAATACTTATGTAAATGTAATATTTCTGCATTTCTATTTCAATATGCTGAAATGTCTAAAAACATGTTTTCACTTTGTCATTATGTGGTATTGTGTGTAGATTGATGAGGAAACATATTTAATCCATTTTGAATTCAGGCTGTAACACAACAATGTGGAATAAGTCAAGGGGTATGAATACTTTCTGAAGACACTATGTTAAACCCATACAGTGCCTTCGGAAAGTATTCAGACCCCTTGACTTTTTACAGCCTTATTCTAAAATTGATTAAATTTACATTTACGTCATTTAGCAGACGCTCTTATCCAGAGCGACTTACAGTTAGTGCATACATTATTCGTTTTTATTTTCATACTGGCCCCCATGGGAATCGAACCCACAACCCTGGCGTTGCAAACACCATGCTCTACCAACTGAGCTACCTCCCTGCCGGCCATTCCCTCCCCTACCTTGGACGACGCTGGGCCAATTGTGCGCCGCCCCATTGGTCTCCCGGTTGCGGCCGGCTACAGCAGAGCCTGGATTCGAACCAGGATCTCTAGTGGCACAGCTAGCACTGCGATGCAGTGCCTTAGACCACTGCGCCACTCGGAAGCAATCTACAAACAATACCCATAATGACAAAGTGAAAACAGGTTTTTAGAAATGTTTGCAAATATATTAAAAACAAAAAACGGATACCTTATTTACATAAGTATTCAGACCCTTTGCTATGAGACTTGAAATTGAGCTCCGGTGCATCCTGTTTCCATTGATCATCCTTGATGTTTCTACAACTTGATTGGAGTCCACCTGTGGTAAATTCAATTGATTGGACATGATTTTGAAATGCACACACCTGTCTATATAAGGTCCCACAGTGGACAGGGCATGTCAGAGCAAAAACCAAGCCATGAGGTCGAAAGAATTGTCCGTAGAGCTCCGAGACTGGATTGTGTCGAAGCACAGATCTGGGGAAGGGTACCAAAACATTTCTGCAGCATTGAAGGTCCCCAAGAACACAGTGGCCTCCATCATTCTTAAATGGAAGAAGTTTGGAACCACCTGAGCAATCGGGGGAGAAGGGCCTTGGTCAGGGAGGTAACCAAGAACCAGATGGTCACTCTGACAGAGCTCCAGAGTTCCTCTGTGGAGATGGGAGAACCTTCCAGAAGGACAACCATCTCTGCAGCACTCCACCAATTAGGCTTTTATGGTAGAGTGGCCAGACGGAAGCCACTCCTCAGTAAAAGGCACATGACAGCCCGCTTGGAGTTTGCCAAAAGGCACCTTAAGACTCTCTGACCATGAGAAACAAGATTCTCTGGTCTGATGAAACCCAGATTGCACTCTTTGGCCTGAATGCCAAGCATCACGTCTGGAGGAAACCTGGCACCTCCCTACGGTGAAGCATGGTGGTGGGCGCATCATGCTGCAGGGATGTTTTTCAGCGGCAGGGACTGGGAGACTAGTCAGGATCAAGGCAAAGATGAACAGAGAGATCCTTGATGAAAACCTGCTCCAGAACGCTCAGGACCTCAGACTGGGGCGAAGGTTCATCTTCCAAAAGGACAACGACCCTAAGCACACAGCCAAGACAGCGTAGGAGTGGCTTCGGGACAAGTCTCTGAATGTCCTTGAGTGGCCCAGCCAGAGCCCAGACTTGAACCCGATCGAACATCTCTGGAGCGAATACTTTCCAAAGGCACTGTATATGGGTGCGGGCAGGTCTGTGTGTGTGAGAGACTGAGACCTTCTAAGAAGTGTTCTTCTCAAGTCTGCTGATGAGCTACTTTTTAATTCTCGTCTCTGATGTTCATTTTGTGTGTGTTGCAGGGGGACAAGCCCAAGCCCCTGTTTGTAGCTGTGAACACCCTGGAAGATACTCAGGCGGTGCGCGCTGTAGCCTTCCATCCCACGGGGGCGCTATACGCTGTGGGCTCCAACTCTAAGACGCTACGCGTGTGTGCCTACCCAGACGCACCACTGGACACCAGGTAACACACACACACGCACTGCCAAATAATTCCTGAAATTGTGTATCTACTGTTCAACTACTTTGTGAGGTATTCTGCTGTTAAGAGACTAAGTTTAGCCCTCTCCTCCCCTCCCTCAGTGGGATGTCAGGTATGACCAAGCAGCCGGAGGTTTGTTTTAAGAGGAATAAGCACCATAAGGGTTCTATCTACTGTGTGGCCTGGAGTCACTGTGGACAGCTGCTAGCCACCGGCTCCAACGACAAATATGTCAAAGTCCTGCCCTTCAGCGCCGAGACCTGCAACGCCACAGGTAAACTCACTACAAGGGTTGGGAAGCTCTTCCATTTTAAATCCACTCTATACATGGATTGGGATCAATTCTATTTAAATCATTTTTAAATCCCATTTAATTGATCTCCTGAAATGATTGAATTGGATTTTACTCAATACTTGAAGTTCTTATTTTCTCATCGATACTCTCTTTTTGTTTGAGTTTTACTCTCCCTCTCTCTGTTTCTCTCCCTCTCTCAGGTCCAGATCTGGAGTTCAGTATGCACGACGGTACCATCAGAGACCTGGCGTTCATGGAGGGTCCAGAGAGTGGAGGGGCCATTCTGATCAGCGCCGGGGCCGGGGACTGTAACATCTACACCACTGACTGTCAGAGAGGACAGGGCCTACATGCTCTCAGTGGACACACGGGTACACACACACACACACATTTTCTGCGCAGTACTCATTCACACACACTCATGTACTACTTACTTAATCATCTTCGTTCCTATATGGAAAATAAAGGCCTCCACAAGAGAGCGATGTGAGACTGATGATCAGTGCGTTTATCCCCAGGTCATATCCTGTCTCTGTATACGTGGGGAGGGTGGATGATAGCATCAGGCTCTCAGGACAAGACTGTGAGGTTCTGGGACCTGAGAGTACCGAGCTGTGTTAGAGTGGTGGGCACTGCCTTCCATGGATCAGGTGAGTACTGCTACCACACACACGTGTCTCTCTCCTCCTCCTCCTCCTCTTCTTCCTCCTCTCTCCTCCTCCTCCATCTTCTTCCCTCTCGTCCTCAGGCAGTCCTGTTGCCTCGGTAGCGGTGGACCCTAGCGGTCGTCTCCTAGCGACGGGCCAGGAGGACAGCGGCTGTATGCTTTATGACATCAGAGGGGGACGTATGGTGCAGACGTACCGGCCCCACTCCAGCGATGTGCGCTCCGTTAGGTTCTCACCCGGCGCACACTACCTTCTCACTGGTTCCTACGACACCAAGGTCATGATCAGCAACCTGCAAGGTAAGGAAGACTTCTAGTCAGTGGCTGCGTCTGAAATGGACCCCTATTTTCTATATACAGTGCATTTGGAAAGTATTCAGACCCCTTGACTTTTTCCACATTTTGTTACGTTACATCCTTAATCTAAAATGGATAAATCTGTTTTTTTCGTCATCAAGCTACACAAAATACCCCACAATGACAAAGTGAAAACAAGGGTTCTGAATACTTTCCGAATGCACTGGATGTAGGCTCTTTGTACACACATTATATTAAAATGTGTTTTTGTCTGTGTAGGTGACTTGACGAAGCCGTTGCCCCTGACTCTGGTAGGGGAGCACGGTGACAAGGTGATCCAGTGCAGATGGCACACACGCGACCTGTCCTTCCTCTCCTCCTCCGCTGACCGTACCGTCACACTCTGGACACACAACCCCTAACACACACTCTCAACACAACCCTTAACACACACACACCCAACACAACACAACCCCTAGTACACACACACACACACTCAACACAACCCCCTAACACACACACACTCAACACAACCCCTGACACACACACACACTCAACCCCTAACACGCACTCAACACAACACAACCCCTAGTACACACACTCAACACAACACAACCCCTGACACACACACACTCAACCCCTGACACACACACACTCAACACAACCCCTAACACACACTCAACACAACACAACCCCTAGTACACACACACTCAACCCCTAACATGCACACAACTCACAACAGACACAACCAGTGAACACACACATAAAGTGGACATGCATAACCTATAATACAGAACCTGGACGCACCCAGTTGTCCCTACACTCTCTCTCCAACCAACAGGACTGTTTATCCCTCTGGAGGGAAGTCAGAGTGGTTGTGTGGCTGTTTGTATCTTTTAGATGTTTTTAGGTTTGATTTCACTGCTTCTGGGAGCAACTCTCACTCTGGCAAATGCATCCTGTACTTAGTGGTTCAACAGGTGTGTCTGTAGAAGTACAATGGGGAGGTGTACCATTGGCTTTGCCCCATCACTCCATTCCGCCACTCATCCAAGGCTGCCTTTACACAGGCAGCCCAATTCAGATCTTTTCCCACATTTTTGGTCAAAAGCCCTGCATTTCAATTCACAAATGACAGCACACTCCCTACACTGGCATGTTCTCCGTTATGTGGTTGAATAAGGAGAGATGTTTTGCTACAGTGCATTGTTTCATATGGTGCCTTGAGTTATCCAATTTCCACAAGAAAGCTTTATCAATACAGAAACCCACATGGGTCCTCTCCATTTTGGGGTCAAAGTTGAACATCTGTGACATCGTTCAAGAACAAATGTACATTCCTCGTTAGTTTGCACAGTCATTGTGTTTGTTACAGCGCGTTACCATGCTGCTATTATTTGAGAAAAAAACAAGAAATGGCTGTTGTGATCTAATCTGCTGATGATATGTCTGTGGTTCAGTATATCAGGTGATCATTGTGGGATATCAACTATCGAGCAGAGTTGAATCTGTTGCATCGATCAATCAGCTATAGATTGATTAGCTGTTGTCAACACTACTAGTATATACCCCTAATGTGGGACTTTCCCATGTCTAACGCCACTGTGCAAGTCTGCCTATCGCTTCGCTGGATTTGTAAATATAGGATTCTTTTTTTTTTGTTGCTTATACGTTTTTAATGTCAAATCAGTGTTTAGTGCAAACTGCTGTCTTCAGGCAGATGTTATGGTGTTTCTTGCAATGGCTTGCTAACAAATGGGAAAATAAAATACTTGTTTTATATCAACATGGAAGGGAATAACAGATCTACTTTTTGGCTTGGCCAGACAGTTAAGTTCTAAGCAACACTCACTGTAGGATAGCTTTACTTAGATCTGCAATGTTACTGGTTGCTACCTAGATGGCAGTCTTTGCCCATTTCTCAAAAGGGATGATCTTACGCACAATTAAATCTTAGAAAAAGCACGGCGTTGTTCTACAACACTCTAAACCCGTTGAGGTCATGTTTTGCTTTCATTGTTTTCAGTTTCTGTATTTTACGTTTGCACTTTTTAGCACTAGACACTTATCGTGTCAAGATGCAGGCTTTGTTCCTCATTTCAAACTAATAAGGCCAAACTAATATAATGTATTTATTTATTTATCTATAGTTTTTTATATTGTATGTCTAGTCATGATTTTCTGTTGATATGAAATAAGATGGTGGTTCTTGTATTTAGCTTTTATAAAACTTGTTTTAAAAAGTGACTACGAGAAATGAATAGAGCTTATTGAAGTGTGATCCCTGCTGTGGTATCTAAATAAAAGCCTCTGACCCTTCAGACAGAACTAGTGTGATCTCCTTAATACAGTCAACTGCTGTTAGGATATACTATGCAGTGGCATAGGACTGTAGCTAAAGTGTGTACTAAGTTCGGAAGTTTGAAATGTATCATTCAAGAACCTTATGCTTCCATCTGTCATAGTTCAATTACACACGTAGTCTCATGGTTTGGTAGGTGATTTCATAGTTGACTTGTGGAAAGCTGTACTTACTTTGACGCCTCTCCAGCTAACTCAACTTTGAGTTTGGTGACACATTAAGACAAAACATGATTTCTATACTAAATAAATGAAGCTTTATTCCTCTGTCATTAAAAATATAGGAAGTACAGAAAAGCATCGGACTGTACATGCCCACGGGTGAATTAATTATTTTATCAAAAGATTAAGCCTGCAAGAGCATTTCATTTTTTTATCCTTATCTAAATGAGGTATCCCATTCCTCCATTCATAACCACAACTCCTAACATACACATAGACAATTAAATACATTTACATTTTAGTCATTTATCAGACGCTCTTATGCAGAGCGACTTACAGGAGCAATTCGGGTTAAGTGTCTTGCTCAAGAGCACGTCGGCAGATTTTTCACCTAGTCGGCTCAGGATTCGAACCAGCGACCTTTCGGTTACTGGCCCAATGCCCTTAACCGCTAGGCTACCTGCGGGAAAGATAGTGCTGAACCTGTCTGAGACTAGTCTACGTCAGAAAAATCTGGTGCAAAAAAACTACCACATCAAGCCACAAAGGGAGGTGAAATGGCAGTATGCAAGAGCTTAAAACAAAATAATTAGAAAAGAAATTGTACAATAAATACAAACAACTGCAGTCATGACTCGTATCTAAAGATACATTTTCAGGTGATGGTAGTAAAATTATATGGAGTACATAATCATAAAAAAATAAGAATTGTTAAAAACCTAATGCCCTGAACCTACTCATCTGATGTTACTTCATGTTTGTCTGTGCAGTTTCACAACATGTCCAGTACAGTTCCAGATAGTAGAATATTCCTCATAAGGAAAAATGTTTCCATATTCTAGAATCCTTCAGTGGGTTCCTTTTAGAGTTCCTGAATGTTCCACTGTATATTGTGGTTCCCTATAGGCGACTACATTAATGCCAGCAGTGCTTTCAACTTGGAAACATGAGGCTTCTGAATCCCACCATGGACAGGATTATCGACGATTCCCAACAACCATTATTGTTGGAAGCAACACAATAGTCTATGCAATGGAGAGAAAAAATCATTGAAAAGTTAGTCTATAAAATAGCTCCATCCACTGTTGAGTACAGTATCAATGTCCTCATCTCCACCAGTGGACATATACAAAATACCCTTCCTGTTCCACACTGTTCACCTCCTGGGTTTTCACCCTGCCGTCGGGGGCCCTCTCCTTGGGCAAGGCTCAGTTGGAGCAGGGCCTTGATGCGGAGGGCAGGGTGACCCGCTGCTCGTCCATGCGTTTGGCCTGGGACCTCATGATGAGGCTGAAGAAGTCCTCGTCTGGGACGGTGGGGCCACGGGCTGGGGGAGGGGCGCAGCGCTGGTCGTCCAGACGGGAACCCTGAGGGAGGGATAGGAGAGGAAAAAGTGTAACAGTTACCTATATGAAAAGGAAGATTTTTACACCTTTCAATGTAAAACACTGAGATCTAACTTTTGCTACAATGTGCCCTACTGAACACCACCCTAATGAAAAGGGTCTATTTACTACACACACCTGGCACTTGACGAGCATGTTGAAGAAGTCGTCGTCAGGCTCAGCGTTATCTGCGTTGGCCATCAGGTGGCTGAGAACAGCCTGGCTTTTGTTCTGGTGGACCCGAAGGCCTGGCAAACTACCCCCAGCACCTCCACCGTCCTCCAATCGGGAACCCGACCCAGAGCCCAGGCCTGCTACAGCCGCTGACTCTGACACCGCTGGAGGAGAGAGAGATGGAGGAGAAGAGGGAGAGAGATCAATATTGGGATCACAGGCACATTTTGCCATGGATTTTGTCAGAAGCGGGTATGTATTAACACCCATATTTCATAACGTCATATGACAGAGTATGTGTGTTTACGCTTACATTTCCTCATGGCTCTGGCTGGAGAGTCAGAGGAGCTCTTTTCCTGTATGGAACAGCGCTGGTCGTCCATCCTGTTGCTCTGGAAACGACTCAGCAGGTCAAAGAAGCCCTCGTCCCCGAGCATGTCTGGACTGGCCCTCTTAGTGAGTGAGAGTGAGAATTAAATACTTTATTTTGCATCATAATAGCACCGCTCTAATAAGCTATAAGTAGTAGAATAGAGTAGTATTGGTAGTACAGTAGTAGTAGAATAATAGTAGACGTAATAGTAGAGTATAGTAGTATCCATAGAGTAGTAGAGGAGTAGTAGTATTACTGGTAGTAGTAGTAGAGTGTAGTAGTAGTAGTATGGTCGATTAGTAGTATCAGTAGTGGTAGTAGAGTAGTAGTACTCTCAGTAGTAGAGTAGTAGTACTATCAGTAGTATCAGTAGTAGTAGTAGAGGGAGTAGTTTCAGTAGTAGTTTCAGAACTAGGAGAATGGTCAACGGCTAAGAGTTGGTTTAGGACTAGATAAATGCATCTGCAAGGAGTAAGGATCATGTTTTCCCTCTAACCTTCTGTGGTCCCTGTGCGGGGGTCTGTGGGGTGTTACTGGTGTCTTGCAGGACTTTACTGGAGCCCCCAGCCTTGTGCTTCTTGCTACGCAGACGGCTGACGAAGAACAGCTTGGAGGAGCTCTTAGCCAGAGTGGGTTTAGACTGCTTGGTCAGGATGTCACTGTTCCACTTCTGAGCCTGGAGACAAGAGGGAGGGGAGACACGTCAAACCAAACTTTATACAACTCAGGTTTTACACAGGTGTTGAATACACATCACAAACATGTAATTTCACTAATTTCAGGTCAATTGTGCACTTTGAATTGCCACTAAGGCTAGAGAATAGAAAGTTACAGATTGCACCTTTGAAACCCAGTAACTTACATTGATCTTGTCTGGGTTGAGTTTCATGAGCTCCAGGTTTTCCATGCTGTGCCGTCTGCCCATCCTGGGCCTGGCTCCGTGCAGGTTGTAGTCCATGTCCTTGATGGGGTTCTCAGACAGGGTGGAGTTGTTGGTGCTGTAGCTCAACCCCAGCACCATCTGCAGGTCCGACACGTTCATACGGGCCGTCAGCTCTCCACTCCGGTCACCAGTCTGAAACACACCCCATTAGGATTGACCCTGCTGTAATCAGATACATTTTTTTAAATGGATATGGTTTCCACGGCCATGAGTTTTAGCGGACCACACATTTTAGGATTCAGTAAAAACTTGTGGTCCTACTCACAAGGTGGGTCTCATGATTAGGGCTGTGGCGGTCACGAAATTTCATCAGCCGGTGATTGTCAAGCAAATAACTGTCGGTCTCATGGTAATTGACCGTAATTAACATAAACACATTTAGCATCTCCTGGCTTCCACACATAGCTTACAAGCCACTGATGCAGACCTTTAGAACATCTACATTTTAAAAAGGTCTAATAAATCCATGTAGTATAGCCTACACCTTTACAATAAATCCATTATTTATTTTAGACAGGTCTAAAGAAGCATGATGTGAAGAAAATGTAGTCTATTTCAGAAGAACAGAATAGCATACTCTGAGTTGTCCTTATGTTAGGTCCTGATCTGGCTATGCCAAATGGCTGTGGGCTACACTAGTTCATTTAGCAGACAAGATTTGCTCAGAATTCCATGGCATTATTTTATAGTATGAAGAATACAATTGAACAAAGCTGAATAAAATAAATATTTTCTCCAAACTATTTGAGGGAGTGCGCACATGCGGCTATTCTGTGTTGAGTGGTTAACAAAGAAATAGGTACTCCTATATGCTTAATTTAGAGTTATTAATGTAACTTTAGTTGTTCTACAAACGTTGGGCTATATGTTTTGATTTTTAATACATTCTAAGGCTGCATGATGCGACTAATGACGATTTGAAAAAAAGTCGCTTGAAAGGCATGAGCTCTGCTTTGTTTTTTGCGCAGGCTGTACACACTTTATCAGTCTCTCATTCACAATTTGACAAGCACTTGATAATGCCTTGAATTTCACGCCGGCATCCCCTTTGTGGCCATAATGCACCCTAAAAACAAATCAGCGGCCGTTGTGCCCTTGGCCCGGAGTGCTGCATTGTGCCCTTCTCCCTGAGTGCTGCGCGCTCCGAAGCACCATCAGCAGCATCAGAGCTTGGAGAAGCCTAATTACCGTGACTAAACGGTCATGTGGAATTTGACTGCCTTCATGACCGCCGGTGTGGCGGTAATATGCTCACCGCAATAGCCCTACTCATGATAGTGTAGTCTACCTCTTTGGAGATCTCCAGGTGTTTCTCAGCAAAGTGCATGGCCTGGTCATGGTTCCCCAGTGCTGTGTGAGCGTTCCCTAAACTCCAGCACGCCCGGCCCTCACCAATCCTGTCGTTGAGGTCCTGTGCGATGATGAGGTGTTTGAGGTGGTAGTCTATGGCCCTATCGTAGTCCTGGAGCAATGTGTAGGTGTTTCCCAGACTGTAACAGGCCTGAGCCTCTACAGCCCGGTCCTTCAGCAGTCTGGCCAGCTGCAGAGTCCTCCTGACAACCACAACCACATCAGATCACTGTCTCTCATTCATAGTGACACATACCCCAAAAGGCTAATCTGTTCCTGAAATTAACTTCAGTATATGAATGCATACATGCAGACACACACACACACTCATCTGTTTGCTGACCCTCTGGACATTATAATGTGTCCTTAGAGGCATAGCTGCTGCCATCTCTCCTGAAACCCTACGGCGTTCTAACGGTGTTAACCCTCCAGACTGAAACCCTACGGCGTTCTAACGGTGTTAACCCTCCAGACTGAAACCCTACGGTGTTCTAACGGTGTTAACCCTCCAGACTGAAACCCTACGGCGTTCTAACGGTGTTAACCCTCCAGACTGAAACCCTACGGCGTTCTAACGGTGTTAACCCTCCAGACTGAAACCCTACGGCGTTCTAACTGTGTTAACCCTCCAGACTGAAACCCTACGGCGTTCTAACGGTGTTAACCCTCCAGACTGAAACCCTACGGCGTTCTAACGGTGTTAACCCTCCAGACTGAAACCCTACGGCGTTCTAACGGTGTTAACCCTCCAGACTGAAACCCTACGGCGTTCTAACGGTGTTAACCCTCCAGACTGAAACCCTACGGCGTTCTAACGGTGTTAACCCTCCAGACTGAAACCCCTACGGCGTTCTAACGGTGTTAACCCTCCAGACTGAAACCCTACGGCGCTCTAACGGTGTTAACCCTCCAGACTGAAACCCTACGGCGTTCTAACGGTGTTAACCCTCCAGACTGAAACCCTACGGCGCTCTAACGGTGTTAACCCTCCAGACTGAAACCCTACGGCGTTCTAACGGTGTTAACCCTCCAGACTGAAACCCTACGGCGTTCTAACGGTGTTAACCCTCCAGACTGAAACCCTACGGCGTTCTAACGGTGTTAACCCTCCAGACTGAAACCCTACGGCGTTTCTAACGGTGTTAACCCTCCAGACTGAAACCCTACGGCGTTCTAACGGTGTTAACCCTCCAGACTGAAACCCTCACGGCGCTCTAACGGTGTTAACCCTCCAGACTGAAACCCTACGGCGTTCTAACGGTGTTAACCCTCCAGACTGAAACCCTCACGGGCGCTCTAACGGTGTTAACCCTCCAGACTGAAACCCTCACGGCGCTCTAACGGTGTTAACCCTCCAGACTGAAACCCTACGGGCGTTCTAACGGTGTTAACCCTCCAGACTGAAACCCTACGGCGTTCTAACGGTGTTAACCCTCCAGACTGAAACCCTACGGGCGTTCTAACGGTGTTAACCCTCCAGACTGAAACCCTACGGCGTTCTAACGGTGTTAACCCTCCAGACTGAAACCCTCACGGCGTTCTAACGGTGTTAACCCTCCAGACTGAAACCCTACGGCGTTCTAACGGTGTTAACCCTCCAGACTGAAACCCTACGGCGTTCTAACGGTGTTAACCCTCCAGACTGAAACCCTACGGCGTTCTAACGGTGTTAACCCTCCAGACTGAAACCCTACGGCGTTCTAACGGTGTTAACCCTCCAGACTGACAGAAGGGTTGTTTTCTCAGGGGGAGTGAACTTTATTAAGAGAAGAAGAACGGCTGGGCTGGGGGGTTTGGCTCACTTGTAATGCTCGGCTGCCACTTCAAATTCCCCCAGAAAGATATAGGCGTTCCCCAGGTTGCAGTAGGCCCTTCTCTCTGCCGAGCGGTCGCCAAACTCCTTGGCAATCTGGAGGCGCTGGGAAAGAAATGGACGAACACACACATTACAACACCACCTTGGTCTCGGTACAGCCAGTGACTCTAGTCTTCCATTGTGTCATGTGTTTACCTCCAGTCTTTCTGGATTGAAATGAGCCATACAGGACATTATAATGAACTACAGAGAACCACAGAAAATGGAAATCTATCTGACAAAAGACTAATGGCTAGATTTAATCAAACCTGCCTCAGTAATGTTTATGGAGTTCCTTTGTGTACAAACTACTACTCATCTTCCAGTGAGGGGAGTCTAACTGGTATTTCTACTACGGTACGCAAAACCACTCTATTCCGTTTGGCCAAAGGATAAAAGGGTGTGTTTTAGAAGTGCCGTTTTGACTGAATCGAGCACTTAATGGCATGTTATACACTTTGATCAGATTTTAATTACCTGTTCATGTGATGCCACTGCATTCCGGAAGTCTCCTAACAGGTAGTGTGTGTTGCCAAGGTTACCGTATGTTCGGCCCTGGGCGGCACGATCTCCAAGCTCCTTCACTATGGATAAGTTTGCTCTGAAAATACAGACAAAACGTTGAAAAAAACATTGTTTAAAAATAACAACAAAAAATTGCCGCATGGAATAGCATTCATTACTCAGAACAAGAATAGGCTGATGAGTTTCAGAAGAAAGTTATTTGTTTCTGGCCATTTTGAGCCTGTAATCGAACCCACAACTGCTGATGCTCCAGATACTCAACTAGTCTCAAGAAGGCCAGTTTTATTGCTTCTTTAAATCAGCACAACAGTTTTCAGCTGTGCTAACATAATTGCAAAAGGGTTTTCTAATGATCAATTAGCCTTTTAAAATGATAAACTTGGATTAGCAAACACAACGTGCCATTGGAACACAGGACTGATGGTTGCTGATAATGGGCCTCTGTACGCCTATGTAGATATTCCATTAGAAATCAGCCGTTTCAAGCTACAATAGCCATTTACAACATTAACAATGTCTACACTGTATTTCTGATCAATTTGATGTTATTTTAATGGACAAAAAAATTACATTTCTAAGTATATATATATATATATATATATACACACACACACACACACACATATACATACACACACAGTGCCTTCGGAAAGTATTCAGACCGCTGGACTGTTTCCACATTATGTTACAGCCTTATTCTAAAATTGATTAAATTGTTTTTTCTCCTCAATCTACGCCCATTATGACAAAGCCTGAAGTATCACATTTACATATGTAATCAGACCCTTTACTCAGCACTTAGTTGAAACACCTTTGGCAGCGATTAAAGCATTGAGTTTTCTTGGGTATGAGGCTACAAGCTTGGCACACCTGTATTTGGGGAGTTTCTCCCATTCTTCTCTGCAGATCCTCTCAAGCTCTGTCAGGTTGGACGGGGAGCGTCGCTGCACAGCTATTTTCAGGTCTCTCCAGAGATGTCTGTTTGGGTTAAACTCCGGGCTCTGGCTGGGCCACTCAAGGACATTCAGAGACTTGTCCCGAAGCCACTCCTGCGTTGTTTTGGCTGTGTGCTTAGGGTCGTTGTCCTTTTGGAAGGTGAACCTTCGCCCCAATCTGAGGTCCTGTGTGCTCTGGAGCAGGTTTTCATCAAGGATCTCTCCGTACTTTGCTCTGTTCATCCTGACTAGTCTCCCAGTGAAAAACATCCCCACAGCATGATGCTGCCACCACCATGCTTCACCGTAGAGATGGTGCCAGGTTTCCTACAGACGTAATGCTTGGTATTCAGGCCAAAGACTTAAATCTGGGTTTCATCAGACCAGAGAATCTTGTTTGTCATGGTCTGAGTCTTTAGGTGCCTTTTGGCAAACTCCAAGCGGACTGTCATGTGCCTTTTACTGAGGAGTGGCTTCCGTCTGGCCACTCTACCATAAAGGCCTGATTGGTGGAGTGCTGCAGAGACAGTTGTCCTTCTGGAAGGTTCTCCCATCTCCACAGAGGAACTCTAGAGCTCTGTCAGTGACCATCAGGTTCTTGGTCACCTCCCTGACCAAGGCCCTTCTCCCTCGATTGCTCAGTTTGGCAAGGCGGCCAGCTCTAATAAGAGTCTTGGTGGTTCCAAACATCTTCCATTTAAGAATGATGGAGGCCACTGTGTTCTTGGAGACCTTCAATGCTGCAGAAATGTTTTGGTACCCTTCCCCAGATCTGTGCCTAGACACAATCCTGTCTCTGAGATCTACGGACAATTCCTTTGACCTCAGGACTTGGTTTTTGCTCTGACATGCACTGTCAACTGTGGGACCTTATTTACATTTTAGTCATTTAGCAGACACTCTTATCCAGAGCGACTTACAGTTAGTGAGTGCATACATTTTTCATACTGGCCCCCTGTGGGAATCGAACCCACAACCCTGGCGTTGCAAATGCCATGCTCTACCAACTGAGCTACACGGGGCCTATATAGACAGGTGTGTGCCTTTCCAAATCATGTCCAATCAATTGAATGTACCACAGGTGGACTCAAAGTTGTAGAAACATCTCAAGGATGATCAATGTAAACAGGATGCACCTGAGCTCAATTTGGAGTCTCATAGCAAAGGGGCTGAATACTTATGTAAGTAAGGTATTTCCGTTTTTTTATTTTTCGCTTCGTCATTATGGGGTATTGTGTGTAGATTGCTGAGGAAAAAGTTTTCTTTAATACATTTTAGAATAAGGCTGTAATGTAACAAAATGTGGAAAAAGTCAAGGGGTCTGAATACTTTCCGAAGGCACTGTACACTACACAGAAGATAGCCCTATTTGGTAAAAGACCAAGTCCATATTATGGCAAGAACAGCTCAAATAAGCAAAAAGCATTACTTTAAGACATGAAGGTCAGTCAATACGGAACATTTCAAGAACTTTGAAAGTTTCTTCAAGTGCAGTCGCAAAAACCATCAAGCGCTATGCTGAAACTCGCTCTCATGAGGACTGCCACAGGAAAGGAAGACCCAGAGTTCTCTGCTGCAGAGGATAAGTTCATTAGAGTTACCAGACTCAAAAATTGCAGCCCAAATAAATGCTTCACAAAGAGTTCAAGTCACAGACACATCTCAACATCAACTGTTCAGAGGGGACTGTGTGAAGCATTTAAGGGGACTGTGTGAACTGTGTGAATCAGAAACCACTACTAAAAGGACACCAATAATAAGAAGAGACCTGCTTGGGCCAAGAAACACGAGCAATGGACATTAGACCGGTGGAAATTTGTCCTTTGGTTCCAACCGCAGTGTCTTTGCGAGGTGCGGTGTGGGTGAACGGATGATCTCAGTGTGTGGTTCCCACCAAAAAGCATGGAGGTGGTGGTGTTACGGTGTGGGGGTGCTTTGCTGGTGACACTGTCTGTGATTTATTTAGAATTCAAGGCACACTTAACCAGCATGGCTACCACAGCATTCTGCAGCGATACGCCATCCCATCTGGTTTGGGCTTAGTGGGGCTATCATTTGTTTTTCAACAGGACACTGACCCAACACACCTTCAGGCTGTGTAAGGTCTATTTTACCAAGAAGGAGAGTGATGGAGTGCTGCATCAGATGACCTGGCCTCCACAATCCCCGACCTCAACCCAATTGAGATGGTTTGGGATGAGTCGGACGGCAGAGTGAAGTAAAAGCAGCCAACAAGTGCTCAGCATATGTGGGAACTCCTTCAAGACTGTTGAAGCTGGTTGAGAGAATGCCAAGAATGTGTAAAGCTGTCATCAAGGCAAAGGGTGGCTATTTGAAGAACCTCACATATAAAATATATTTTGATTTGTTTAACACTTTTTTGGTTACTACATGATTCCATGTGTTATTTCATAGTTTTGATGTCTTCACTATTATTCTACAATGTAGAAAATAGTAAAAAATGAAGAAAAACCCTTGAATGAGTAGGTGTGTCCAAACTTTTGACTGGTACTGTATATGTACACTACCGGTCAAAAGTTTTAGAACACCTACTCATTCAAGGGTTATTCTTTATTTTTTACTATTTTCTACATTGTAGAATAATAGTGAAGACATCAAATCTATGAAATAACACATACCGTGTCACCAGCAAAGCACCCCCACACCATAGCACCTCCTCCTCCATGCTTTACGGTGGGAAATACACATGCGGAGATCATCCGTTCACCCACACTGCGTCTCACAAAGACACGGCAGTTGGAACCAAAAATCTCAAATTTGGACTCCAGACCAAAGGACAAATTTCCACCAGTCTAATGTCCATTGCTTGTTTTTCTTGGTCTAAGCAAGCCTCTTCTTCTTATTGGTGTCCTTTAGTAGTGGTTTCTTTGCAGCAATTCGACCATGAAGGCCTGATTCACACAGTCTCCTCTGAACAGTTGATGTTGAGATGTGTCTGTTACTTTTGCATTTATTTGGGTTACAATTTCTGAGGCTGGTAACTCTAATGAACTTATACTCTGCAGCAGAGGTAACTCCGGGTCTTCCTTTCCTTTGGCGGTCCTCATGAGAGCCAGTTTCATCATAGCGCTTGATGGTTTTTGCGACTGCACTTGAAGAAACATTCAAAGTTCTTGACATTTTCCAGATTGACTGACCATCAAAAAGTATAATAAAGTGTCCAACCTAACCTCTGGAACACTTCGCAAGGTTACAGCCCTCATGGTAAAGGTGCTGTAAACCCACACCACAGAGATGGTGTCTCTCTTAAAGTAATGATGGACTGTCGTTTCACTTTGCTTATTTGAGCTGTTCTTGCCATAATATGGATTTGGTTTTTTATCTTCTCTATACCAACCCTACCTTGTCACAACACAACTGATTGGTTCAAATGAATTAAGAAGGAAATAAATTCCACAAATGTACTTTTAACAAGGCACACCTGTCAATTAAAATGCATTCAAGGTGACTACCTCATGAAGCTGGTTGAGAGAATGCCAAGAGTGTGCAAAGCTGTCATCAAGGCAAAGGGTGGCTACTTTGAAGAATCTCAAATATAAAATACTACATGATTCCATATGTGTTATTTCATAGTGTTGATGTCTTCACTATTATTCTACAATGTAGAAAATAGTAAAAATAAAGACAAACCCTTGAATGAGTAGGTGTGTCCAAACTTCTGACTGGTACTGTATATAATATTCTACTCTACAGTACCTGACTTAAGGCACATGAACAAAATGCCTGCACACAAACTAACTCACTCGTAGTATTCCGCTGCTTTCCTAAGTGCAGTCATGACCTCCTCAGGGAACTCTCCAGGCTCCGCCCCGCTCCAACAGATGGTCTTGCCTTTGGCATGATACACGTTCCCAAAGTTATACAGCGCCCTCGCCTGCCCCACCTAACGAAGAGACAGAAGAACAGAGCCAATGTCAATTCCAAAACCGTAAAAGAAGTCAAAGCTGCATTTAAACACCGGAATAAACCGCAAATGAGTTGATTCATTAATCAATCTCACCTTGTCGTGCAGGTCCATGGCGATATCTAAGTGCCTCTGACAGCAGACCACAGCCTCATCATACCTACCCAACACCTTCAGCGTGTTGCCTAGGTTACCACTGGCTTTAGCCTCTCCATGCTGGTCCCCGATGGTCCTGAGAATGGGATCGTAAAATGTCATCATTAAATCATGGGATGGAAAAGCTCATCTACTTTAAATGGCAAAATGCTTACGTCCAGACAGCTGAATTATGTGGTGAGGTCATGCTGATAAGAGGGAACAATGACCTGGTCCTACTCTGAGAAGCTTTATTAATACGGCCCTGGTGATCGGTGTGTTCCTTCCTACCTGGTGATCGGTGTGTTCCTTCCTACCTGGTGATCGGTGTGTTCCTTCCTACCTGGTGATCGGTGTGTTCCTTCCTACCTGGTGATCGGTGTGTTCCTTCCTACCTGGTGATCGGTGTGTTCCTTCCTACCTGGTCAAGGTGAGATCATGATGGTGGAACTCCAAGGCCTTGGCGTAGTCATGCAGGTGGAAGTAGGCGTTGCCCAGCTGGCTATAGATAGCACTCAGCACTTGCAGGTCCTCAGTGCCAACTTGGATGGCCGCCTCAAAGAAGGACACCCCCGCGCTGTAGTCGGCCACCTTACAGAGCCGCTCCCCCTCCAGGGCCAGCTCCAGGCAGGACGCCTCCATCCTACAGGGGGCAGCAGAGGCGGTTTAGGTAAAATATAGAATTGTTGATCTATGGAGCTGGTGGCGTTCAGTAGGCACAGACGGGAGAAAATAGTCTTGTCCAAAACAACCCAAGTTTATTGAGCCTAAACGTTCCAAAGTGGCCACAGTTCAAATAAACTAGAAACCAAAGCCACACATTAGCCTAAGTGTTCAAGTTATAGAAGCAGAAGAAACGTATGACTAGCTTCCCTCTCACTCTCCATCAGAGACTGTGAATGTGGAGTTTGTTTGGCTACTTCCTTCTTAGTCCTGAGGACAATAGCCTTGGTTTATCAGAGGTTTGTTTGTTATGGTAGGGCTGACTTCCTCTCTACAGTACAATACGCAGCGATCTCGCAGACAGCTCCGTGGAGGACTAGGCTATTCAGTGGGCTCAATGTTTACAGAACATTCAGACAGAAGTGTATTGTCTACAGGCATGGTTCTCTGCTGTGTAGAATAGGGACTGAGCAAGATGTGGACATTACATCTGCAACGCTCAGGATGCTGTAACATTCTGGGTGTTTCGGTCACTTTAACCCCAGGCAGGGTCAGAGGAGCATCCACAGAAGCAGGTGGATTAACAGATTAGGAGCAGATTAGTGATATTCATGCAGCCTGGCTTCAATTGTTACGGTCTCTGCCATCCTTTGTGTTCTACTGCAAAAACACACACTGCTTTGTTAGAGGAGATTAACTGTATTCATGCATGTTTTTTTACTTCAAGTTTTCCCTCTTATATCAAGTGCCCCCCACCCACCCAGTGTTCTGTTTAGAAAGCTCTCACAGAATACTGACTGACATTAGACCTGACCTACTAAACACATGTTATGCATTATGAAACTAAAAAGGGTTATAACATTGATATTGAAGGGAAAAATCTAGTTTTGTTTACTGTATTTAAATAAAAGTAATTTTTCACTGTTTACAGACTATGAACAATGTTACACTGAGCCGGTGTCGGTCTTGCAGATGAAATTAAAATCAATGATTGTACTGTATAGTGACAGATACTGGATTTACCCTACTGTGGTTATTTCTAACCACACACTACAACCATACCTGGGGTTTTTTCTCCTCCTACAACAGCACATGGCACGTCTGAGCGACATCTAAAGAGGCTTCCACTGGGTTTAAAGATGATACCTGTGCAACAGTCGAGAGCTAAACACATTCCGGACAAGGGCTAAGGTAGCCTACTCTCTTCAATGTCTCACTGAAAATATTTTACCAAAACATTGAAAAGATCTCCTTCCATTCCCACAAGTCACCAACGACCATATTTTTGCACGCCACACACTACGGTTGCGGTAAAGTAGGCTAACCCTAAGGATAAAAGGGGAAAATCTACTGTCAGCGTTCCATGAGGTAATCTACTTGTCTCTCTCCTCTCTGGCCTTGTCACCTGGCTGGAATTACTACAGTGGGTCCTACAGTGGTTATACAGACCCTGCTTACAAAGCTGCAGGGCTTATTATCCTTTAAACTACTACTTCTAGTTTGATGGTTGTAGCCATCAATTGTCCCATTAACAATCACCCATATTATCAAAATTATTTAATTTCAAACTTTTCGGTTTATCGTGCCAGCTCTACTAGGTTTAAGTTATTCAATTAAATGTACAAGGTTGGACTGGGAGTGAGTTAGGCCTACCTTTAACACTAACATTGAAGCGTTTGAGAACAGATATGCCATGATTGTCACCTCAGCGCTAATGCTCAAATGCATTTTAATGGTTGACCAGGAAAATGCTTATAAATCCTATAGATAGAGATGAACATGGTTGAACATACAACCATGGTGCCTTCTACCAAACAGATGTCCCTCCACTCCTTTCAAAGAAGTTGAGTCAATTAATTTGGAAACTAGTAATACAAAGCAAATCATCATGAATGTTTCAGAGGCTTGTTAAATATTGATTGAGAAGCCTGGGCAGTTCTTCCTGTTTTTCCCAGGTCACACCTGCCGGTGGGTGCTCTTTACATTGGGCCAGGTGCTGGGTGACACCTATGAAAGTCAGTGACCTGCCAGTCTGCCACGAGTCATCAAACATGGGAACAGGAGTCAGTCTACAGCTCAGCTAGTTAGTCTACAGCTCAGCTAGTCAGTCTACAGCTCAGCTAGTCAGTCTACAGCTCAGCTAGTCAGTCTACAGCTCAGCTAGTCAGTCTACAGCTAGTCAGTCTACAGCTCAGCTAGTCAGTCTACAGCTCAGCTAGTCAGTCTACAGCTAGTCAGTCTACAGCTCAGCTAGTCAGTCTACAGCTCAGCTAGTCAGTCTACAGCTCAGCTAGTCAGTCTACAGCTCAGCTAGTCAGTCTACAGCTCAGCTAGTCAGTCTACAGCTCAGCTAGTCAGTCTACAGCTCAGCTAGTCAGTCTACAGCTCAGCTAGTCAGTCTACAGCTCAGCTAGTCAGTCTACAGTCCAACTGTCACTCAACTCCACTTCCATGGAACTTCATCTCACAACTTCAGTTAAATGGAGGGAAATCTAGCCTACCAATTCACACCTGAAAGCTATGGAAAATCTGATCTCATCCCATGCAACAGATTTATGAGACACCAGTATGAGATCTAGGCTACTTGGTCTACTGTGTACATGTGTAAAATCCTACAATGATCATTGTTGTTAAATTCTTGTTCCAACTCTTTAAAAAAAATGACAAAATAAATCACTACTATGAAGGAAAGTTTAAAGCACCCAATCTAGGCCGTACATGAAACAAAATATGTTGACCAAAGATTGAGACAGTGACAGTATAATGCATGGGGGTATGAGGAAGGTCTTACCTACCTGTATCGGACATGATATGACTGGTCCTTATCTTGAACGCTAACCAAAGAGCCAACGGAATCCATTGAAGATCATATGTGGGACGATCCCAGTTTAAATCCAAAAAAATAATGATAATGAAAAAAAGAAAAGTCAAAAAACATCTGATGGACCTAGAAGTGGTCAGAACCTTCACAACAAGAGTTGATGGAAAATCCTAATATTCCTTTTTTTTGGTAAGGTTGTTTGTCCTTCGACTGTTAGTCCGTCTAGAGACATGACCACAGCCCCAGACAGAGATCCCCAGACAGACAGTTGCCCATCAGTCCACGAGGCTGCATTTATCCTACTGAGTTTGGCTTGTCAGTGCCACCACGGCTCTGCTCAGCAGCCCTCTGTGAAGAGAACACAAGATGCCGTGTGTGAAGCCTCATTCTGGCCATGCGACACCATGGCAACACCCACTAAACAGCGTGCACACTCAGGGCAGGGCAGGAGTGTGAGAAAGGAGTGGATGGTGGGTTCACCCCCACACCACACGCAAGCTGTCAATCAATGACTCAATCACCAGTGCTCAGGATCTACCAAAGGGTAAGGATACAGCTAGCCTAGGCAAGCAGAGAAGCAGTAGAGGATTTTTCCCCAATCACCACAGGCACATGTAATATCCTGTATATGAAAGTCATTGGTAGGCAAAAGAGAACATGTATCCACCACAGCAACGATAATTATAATTGCAAATTGATTAAACTTGTATTATTTAGCGAGAAGTAGGGAAAGTAGCCTGGCTGACGAAAGAAGTTTGAAAAAAGATCTGCACAGTTACGACTGCGCGGAAAACCCATTTTTTGTACAGTGATAAGAAAGCCCAGTAATCATAGAAAAGGAACGCCACCAGTGCAAGACCAAACGCTGCCTCCTTCCCACATAATAAAGAAGGCCATCTCTTTCCATACGCACATTTTAGTAGTAAAGAGTAAGCCTAATTAACAGGTTATTCCTAAAACCAAATTAGGCTACCAGCTAAGCATCAAAAGAGTACAATTATTACAAATATAAAAAACAGTAATCGGTATTGAAATGTATGCTGCAGGTGCATATTAATATTCATTGGTGGATCATAGAAAGAAGCATATTCTGATAGTAGGTAGTATTGCAACAGCCTGTAACTAAATGACATTCACAAAGATTATTCAAAGACTTGTTGTTGTGAATCATCACTTTCCTAATCCAGGAGTAATCTACTTTCAACCTGGGGATGGTTCACCACAGACCTCCTCTTTGTCGAGCTGCTCGTTGCCTTTGTGGATACAGCCTAATAAAACCAATGCATCATCTCGCTTTGAAGCAAAATTGAAAGACTCTCAGTGGTTACGAAGAGAGAGGACACAGAGAGCAGCACGGCATTGAGTTCACACCGGAAAACTCCCATCCTCAGTTTAACCCCTCACCGGTAGAACCCCAGCAGGCGGCAGAGCAGACATGAGACTTGTATCCCTCAGTCAAGAAGGATAGGAGGTCATGGCAACAACCAGAACTGATCAGTAAAAACCTCTTACACACATTAGGCTACTTCTTCTGAAAACAATTGTATGTTAATGAGTCTCTCATATAATTAGATGGAACTATATAGTACCAATCCTTCCCTTTGCTTAGGGATTAAGGCTTGCACAGATGCCTCCTGGCACATGTAGAATTTGCACAAGAGATGTCGGCATTGAATATGGGTTTGGCAGTTTGACTTTAGACCACTTTTGATAACAGTAACATTACTTTGGGGTACTTCATTCTGAGCCATCTCTAACAGTAATAGATCCAATGGGACATTTGCACTGCAGTTATGGCATGATGACGTCACAAAGTGTGTTTGTGAGCTCACTTTGTGGATGACCTAAATGCAGGGCCCGGCCAGCAGCCATCTGTCCACGCCAATGAGTAGAACTGTAACCAAAGCACTGATTATCACACCGGGGTGAGGCCGGAATCTGACAGCCACACTAAAATGGAGGATATTTCACCCCACAATCCCATAGTGTTAGTGTAGCCACAATGAATATACAGAATACCTAATTTTGGGAACATTGTAGACAGCTCACCTTTGAAGCAGCTCTTTGGAGAAAAGTTTGTCATTGGATCTATTTGGGGGCGGGTTTGCATAAATCATTGATCTTTATCTAGAAATCCCCAAATCTTCCAAAAATAAAGCTATGAAAACTAGGTTGTCTGCTCTGTTGTTTAGCTGCCATTTGAGTCGGTGTGAACTCTTTAAGCCTGCTTTTGTTTGTGCTTGGGGAGTCTGTGCCGTACTCTGTGCAGTACATGCCTGTACATATGTTTATAGCTAGCAATCAACAGCTGCCAGAGTGTGTGCACTGAAACCTTATCCAATATTGTGCACCAAATGGGTGTGTAATGTATGTGTCAGAGCCGGGGACAAAGCTGCCTGTGTGCGACTATGAAGTAATGGTTAATAGGACAAGTGATGTACTACCACAGTGCAGCTGTGACAACAAAAGCAGTCATTTGAAAGAACAGCTTGACAGGAGGCTGGCTCCCACATCACACACAGAACTGTTATCATGAGCTCATCTTTAATGTACTCACAGGGTGGTCTATTCTCTCTGTGTCCACAGCCTCTTATTAACCAGTCCACAGCCTCTTATTAACCAAGCAAACACGGAAACACCAAAGCAGAATAATGCATGAGTGCAGTGATGCACCCAGCAAATCACCATCGAAACAAAAGGGACAGATCTAGAAAGAGGCACTCCACAACTGAAATGATTCAGTGTGGGGATTGGCTAGTTAGCGGGGATTGGGACTCTGAGAAGCCCGAAGAAAGAAGAAAAAGATACACCTGATATAGATTAATACCAATAGTTGAATGTGTTTCTACTGTTTTCTTTCACATTTTGTTGCCTAGTTCCCTAATTCATTTCCCAGAAGAGATGAAGTCATACCATGATTTCCCAGAAAAATAGAATGCAACTTGCTTTAGGCTAGAAAAAAAATTGACAGTTTAACACAGCAATTTAACAGTAGAAAACGAACTAAGTTAGTAAACAACTGTAGATATGTTGCACACACGAGACATAGCTATAAGCCTATAACATACTAACTGTATTTGATTAGCAAATGATGACATAGTAAATATTTATTTTGACGAATATAGCTAAGGCGTTCCCCAAATAGTGAACTACATTTACATTTTAGTCATTTAGCAGACGCTCTTATCCAGAGTGCATACATTTTTCATACTGGCTCCCCGTGGGATTCGAACCCACAACCCTGGCGTTGCAAGCGCCATGCTCTACCAACTGAACTACAGGAGGCCTGAACTGACCGATTTGATCAGCAAATCAAGTGAGAAAACTAACTTGCTAGGTAGCCAACAAGCCAGTTCTAACAAACTTGCAAGTTACAACCACAACCATATAGCTATTTATTTAGCTTATAGCTAGAGGGCTACGCTATGGGTACACAACCAGAGCAACTCTACAACCTGTAACGATAGCTAACGTTAGCTCAGCTGGCTAACGTTAGCTAGCTGGGTAGGCTAGTAGTCCACTTACGTTAGGCGGTCCAGTTACTGCCCTTTTCGATACTTCGAATCGGACGGTAAATCAAATTCCAGTTTTATTCAACAACTTTATAATACAACTTTATATGTATTGCCATAAGTACTTATAAATTCACCACTTTGCTAACCTACCTAGCAAGAAACTTTCAGCTAACTTCGATGAGTGGAAAAATAACTTACGGCCACTCTGTTGTTAGTCCAGTAGCCAATCAGCGGAACAGTTTCAAAGATAGCCACGCCCATGATAACCGTCTGTGGACCAATGAGATTTCAATAATGAATTTCAACTGTACGATGAGTTAATGACGTCATCCTCATGCAGCTTCAAGGTGTGAAGTGTGTCAGCAAAAATTATGCAATAATCAGCAGAATAAAACAAAGATAGGTGTTGTGATAGTCGTTCTCGACTATAGTGGCAATTACTAATGCAAACATCTCAGTTTGGAGGGTTGAAAACTAGTAAGTAAACTAACCAGTATTGACTGCCTGAAAAAGTAGGAGCCTGTCTAGTTGCACTGCCACTGTTGCAGAACGTTAGCCAGTAGCTAGCTGTTCATAAAATGTAGATGGCTGCTAGCAAACTGACAGGCTAAGTTAGTATTGTTTGCATAAATTGAGAAGTTGGCCAAAACACACAAGTGCTTTCAAAAGCTCGACGTTTGTCAGCAGCAGCAGGGAGAGAGAAGAGTGAAGTGAGCTTGCTGCTCCCCCATGTTTTTTGAGAAGGTTTCAGGAGTTTACAGAAGCAACCAAACGCGTCAATTTCAGACGTGATACAATGTACATTATTGATGAAGCCACATACATTAGACTGCCTAGAGCTTGAAACAATGTGACAGACGTAACTGGTGGGTTATGTCAGAACTTGAAGATCCCATTTTTATTTAACCAGGTAAGCCAGTTGAGAACAAGTTCTCATTTACAACTGCGACCTGGCCAAGATAAAGCAAAGCAGTGCGATAAAAACAACAACACAGTGACATATGGGGTAAAACAAAACATAAAGTCAAAAATACAACAGAAAATATATATACAGTGTGTGCGAATGTAGTAAATTATGGAGGTAAGGCAAAAAATAGGCCATAGTGCAAAATAGTTACAATTTAGAATTAACACTGGAATGATAGATGTGCAAAATATGATGTGCAAATAGAGATACTGGGGTGCAAATTAGCAAAATAAATAACAATATGGGGATGAGGTAGTTGGATGGGCTAATTACAGATGGGCTTTGTACAGCTGCTCTGACAACTGACGCCTAAAGTTAGTGAGGGAGATAAGAGTCTCCAGCTTCAGAGATTTTTGCAGTTCGTTCCTGTCATTGGCAGCAGAGAACTGGAAGGAATGGCGGCCAAAGGAGGTGTTGGCTTTGGGGATGACCAGTGAGATATACCTGCTGGAGCGCAGACTACGGGTGGGTGTTGCTATGGTGACCAATGAGCTAAGATAAGGCGGGGATTTGCCTAGCAGTGATTTATAGATGACCTGGAGCCAGTGGGTTTGGCAACGAATATGTAGTGAGGACCAGCCAACGAGAGCGTACAGGTCACAATGGTGGGTAGTATATGAGGCTTTGGTGACAAAACGGATGGCACTGTGATAGACTACATCCAATTTGCTGAGTAGAGTGTTGGAGGCTATTTTGTAAATGACATCGCCGAAGTCAAGGATCGGTAGGATAGTCAGTTTTACGAGGGCATGTTTGGAAGCATGAGTGAAGGAGGCTTTGTTGCGAAATAGGAAGCCGATTCTGGATCTAACTTTTGATAGGAGATGCTTAATGTGAGTCTGGAAGGAGAGTTCACAGTCTAACCAGACACCTAGGTATTTGTAGTTATCCACATACTCTAGGTCAGACCCGCCGAGAGTAGCAGCGTTCGGTTGAAGAGCATGCATTTCGTTTTACTAGTGTTTAAGAGCAGTTGGAGGCTACGGAAGGAGTGTTGTATGGCGTTGAAGCTCGTTTGGAGGTTTGTTAACACAGTGTCCAATGAAGGGCCAAATGTATGTAACCGGTGTGAAATGGCTAGCTAGTTAGCGGTGCACGCTAGTAGCGTTTCAATCGGTGACGTCACTCACTCTGAGACCTTGAAGTAGTTGTTTCCCTTGCTCTGCAAGGGCCGCGGCTTTTGTGGAGCGACGGGTAACGGTGCTTCGAGGGTGACTGTTGTCGATGTGTGCAGAGGGTCCCTGGTTCAAGCCCAGGTAGGGGCGAGGAGAGGGACGGAAGCAATACTGTTACATGTATACAAAATGGTTTCATCCGCATAGAGGTGGATCCGAGCGTCACCAGCAGCAAGAGCAACATCATTGATATACACAGAGAATAGAGTTGGCCCGAGAATTGAACCCTGTGGCACCCCCATAGAGACTGCCAGAGGTCCAGACAACAGGCCCTCCGATTTGACACATTGAACTCTATCTGAGAAGTAGTTGGTGAACCAGGCGAGGCAGTCATTTGAGAAACCAAGGCTATTTAGTCTGCCAATAAGAATGCAGTGATTGACAGAGTCGAAAGCCTTGGCCAGGTCGATGAAGACGGCTGCGCATACTGTCTTTTATCGATTGCGGTTATAATATCGTTTAGGACCTTGAGCGTGGCTGAGGTGCACCCATGACCAGCTCGGAAACCGGATTGCATAGCGGAGAAGGTACGGTGGGATTCGAAATGGTCGGTGATCTGTTTGTTAACTTGGCTTTCAAAAACTTTCGAAAGGCAGGGCAGGATGGATATAGGTCTGTAACAGTTTGGATCTAGAGTGTTACCCCATTTGAACAGGGGGATGACCGCGGCAGCTTTCCAATCTCTGGGGATCTCAGACGTTACGAAAGAGAGGTTGAACAGGCTAGTAATAGGGGTTGGGACAATTTCGGCGGCTAATTTTAGAAAGAAAGGGTCCAGATTGTCTAGCCCAGCTGATTTGTAGGGTTCCAGATTTTTCAGCTCTTTTAGAACATCAGCTGTCTGAATTTGTGTAAAGGAGGAGCGGGTGGGGGGGGCATGGGCAAGTTGCAGCGGAGGGTGCAGAGCTGGTGGCCGTTGTAGTGGTAGCCAGGTGGAAAGCATGGCCAGCCGTAGCAAAATGCTTGTTGAAATTCTCGATTATTGTAGATTTATCGGTGGTGACAGTGTTTCCTAGCCTCAGTGCAGTGGGCAGTTGGGAGGAGGTACTCTTATTCTCCATGGACTTTACAGTGTCCCAAAACTTTTTGGAGTTAGTGCTACAGGATGCAAATTTCTGTTTGAAAAAGATAGCCTTTGCTTTCCTAACTGATTGTGTATATTGGTTCCTGACTTCCCTGAAAAGTTGCATATCGCGGGGGCTGTTCGATGCTAATGCAATACGCCACAGGATGTTTTTGTGCTGGTCAAGGGCAGTCAAGTCTGAGGAGAACCAGGGGCTACATCTGTTCTTAGTTCTAAATTATTATTTTTGAATGGGGCATGCTTATTTAAGATTGAGAGGAAAGCACTTTTAAAGAACAACCAGGCATCCTCTACTGAAGGAATGAGGTCAATATCCATCCAGGATACCCGGGCCAGGTCAATTAGAAAGGCCTGCTCGCTAAAGTGTTTTAGGGAGCGTTTGACAGTGATGAGGGATGGTCGTTTGACCGCGGACCCATTACGGATGCAGGCAATAAGGCAGTGATCGCTGAGATCCTGGTTGAAGACAGCGGAGGTGTATTTAGAGTGTACATTTGTCAGGATGATATCTATGAGGGTGCCCATGTTTACAGATTTTGGGTTGTACCTGGTAGGTTCGTTGATAATTTGTGTGAGATTGAGGGCATCTAGTTTAGATTGTAGGTTGGCCGGGGTGTTAAGCATGGGCAAGTTGCAGCGGGAAAAAAAAAGCATATCCCAGTTTAGGTCACCAAGCAGTACGAACTCTGAGGATAAATGGGGAGCAGTCAGTTCACATATGGTGTCCAGGGCACAGCTCGGGGATGAGGGGGGTCTGTAGCAAGCGGCAACAGTGAGAGACTTATTTCTGGAAAGGTGGATTTTTAGAAGTAGAAGCTCAAACTGTTTGGGCACAGACTTGGATAGTATGATAGAGCTCTGCAGGCTATCTCTACAGTAGATTGCAACCCCACCCCCTTTGGCAGTTCTATCGAGACGGAAAATGTTGTAGTTGGGGATGGACATTTCTGCATTTTTGGTGGCCTTCCTAAGCCAGGATTCAGACACTGCTAGAACAGCAGGGTTGGCAGTGTGCTAACGCAGTGAATAACTCAAACTTAGGGAGAAGGCTTCGGATGTTAACGTGCAAGAAACCAAGGCTTTTACGGTTACAGAAGTCAACAAATGATAACGCCTGGGGAGTAGGAGTGATACACCATTTTGTATACATCTGGCCCTTCATTGGACACTGTGTTAACAAACCTCCAAACAAGCTTCAATTCCATACAACACTCCTTCAGTAGCCTCCAACTGCTCTTAAACACTAGTAAAACTAAATGCATGCTCTTCAACCGAACGCTGCTTGCACCCGCCCACCCGACTAGAATCACTACTCTCGACGGGTCTGACCTAGAGTATGTGGACAACTACAAATATCTAGGTGTCTGGTTAGACTGTAAACTCTCCTTCCAGACTCACATTAAGAATCTCCAATCCAAAGTTAAATCTAGAATCGGTTTCCTATTTCGCAACAAAGCCTCCTTCACTCATGCTGCCAAACATGCCCTCGTAAAACGGACTATCCTACCGATCCTTGACTTCGGCGATGTCATTTACAAAATAGCCTCCAACACTCTACTCAGCAAATTGGATGTAGTCCATCACAGTGCCATCCGTTTTGTCTCCAAAGCCCCATATAATACCCACCACTGTGACCTGTACGCTCTTGTTGGCTGGTCCTCACTACATATTCGTCGCCAAACCCACTGGCTCCAGGCCATCTATAAATCACTGCTAGGCAAATCCCCGCCTTATCTTAGCTCATTGGTCACCATAGCAACACCCACCCGTAGTCTGCGCTCCAGCGGGTATATCTCACTGGTCATCCCCAAAGCCAACACCTCCTTTGGCCGCAATTCCTTCCAGTTCTCTGCTGCCAATGACTGGAACAAATTGCAAAAATCTCTGAAGCTGGAGACACTTATCTCCCTCACTAACTTTAAGCATCAGTTGTCAGAGCACCTTACCGATCACTGCACCTGTACACAGCCCATCTGAAATTAGCCCGCCCAACTACCTCATCCCTATATTGTTATTTATTTTGCTCATTTGTACCCCAGTACCTCTATTTGCACATCATCTCTTGCACATCTATCATTCCAGTGTTAATACTAATTGTAATTATTTTGCACTATAGCCTATTTTATTGCCTTACCTCCATAACTTGCTAAATTTGCACACACTGTATATTATATGTATTTCTGTTGTATTTTTGACTTTGTTTTGTTTTACCCCATATGTAACTCTGTGTTGTTGTTTTTATCGCACTGCTTTGCTTTATCTTGGCCAGGTCGCAGTTGTAAATGAGAACTTGTTCTCAACTGGTTTACCTGGTTAAATAAAGGTGAAATAAATAAAATTAAAATAAACTGGGGGCTACAGGGCCTAGGTTAACCTCTACATCACCAGAGGAACAGAGGAGGAGTAGAATAAGGATACGGCTAAAGGCTTTAAGAACTGGTCTTCTAGTGCGTTGGGTACAGAGAAAAAAAGGGGCAGATTTCCAGGCGTTGTAGAATCGATTCAGGGCATTATGTACAGACAAGGATATGGAAGGATATGAGCACAGTGGAGGTAAACCTAAGCGTTGGGTAACGAGGAAAGAGATAGCATCACTGGAGGCACCGATTGAGTCGGACGCAGGCAATAAGGCAGTGATCGCTGAGATCCTGGTTGAAGACAGCGGAGGTGTATTTAGAGGGTACATTTGTCAGGATGATATCTATGAGGGTGCCCATGTTTACAGATTCGGTCTCCGCGTGTATGGGGGGTGGGACAAAGGAGCTGTCTAAGGCAGGTTGAGCTGGGCTGGGGGCTCTACAGTGAAATAGTACAATAAGAAATAACCGAAACAGCAATAAGCAAGGCATATTGACATGGGAGAGAGGTATAAAGCAATCACAGGTGTTATTCGAGAGAGCTAAGACAACAGCTGGTAATGGCGACAAAATTTGGGCTGAGGCTAAACATAAACAGGATGCGGTACCGTATAAAGGAACAGTCCAGCAGGCATCAGCTGTATAGCTGAGTTATCATAAGGTCCGGTGAACAGCAATAGGAGAGTTCGGAGGTAGTTCGGGGGCTGCTACAGCACTGGCGAGCAAGAGGCCCGGCTTGCGTGTGCTAGTGGGCCGGGGCTAGCAGATGGATCTTCGTGGTCGACGTCGTAACGGGAAGCCTGTTGAAACCACATCAGACGATTTCGTCGTCAAACCAATCGTGTTAGATCGGCGGGGCTCCGTGTCAACACTAGGAGGTCCCGTCCGGTTGACAGAGAGGTAGATAGCCGGGAGATGGGCCTGGCTCGAGGCTAGCTCAAGGCTAACTGGTGCTTGCTAATGGGGCAATGGTAATTAGCCAACGACAACAGCCATTTGGTTACAGCTAGCTGGTTGCGATGATCCGGCGCTAGGGTCCAGTGATTCCGGCAGAAAATCCGATATGCTCTGGGTTGATAGCACGCTGTGAAGACTGGCCGACAAATTGTCCAGGCTAGAGCTAGTGCAGTAGTGGGTAGTGCAGGCCACGGACAATGGTGAAGACGCTAACGGTGGCTAATAGCAAGTAGCCATTCGGTTGCAGCTAGAATAGTTTCAGCTTAAGGTTCTTAATAAAAGTTATAAAGAAATAATAGAATCCTTTCCACGTTGGGTAAGGCGGGTTGCAGGAAAGTATATTTAGTTATAGAATGAAAAGTAAAATTGAGAAATATATACAAAATAGACAAAAAACTAAAAAAAACTGCCAATTTACACAAGGACACAGACAAAAACACGATCGCACTGCTACACCATCTTGGATTGATGACCCCCCATAAGAAGCAATGCTGTGTAGCAAAGAACACATTCTAAACAGATGATATTGTCAAAGCTGAAGTTGGACTGCTAAGGAGCCAGGTCAGGTGAGTTTCATTGGGTACAACAGGTGTATGCTGATAACTTGCCAGCAAGTCTTGTGGTTGATTGTTTTGAGAGGTTGCACAGACTTTGTGTATGAGACCTGTCAGCAGGATAGAGATGTTTAGATTTTATTTAACCTTTATTTAATCAGTTTAGTTATCCTAATAGAATTGTACTTATACCGACTGCATATAGCTTAGTCTGTCATGCTTTTGAACATCAGAGACTGGACCTTCACATACTCGTTATGCTGAAGAGCAAGTTTATCAAGTCTCTCACACACTCCTCTTCCTAGACTGCCCATCTTAATCTTTTATTTTTATTGGCCAGTCTGAGATATGGCTTGTTCTTTGCAACTCTGCCTAGAAGGTCAGCATCCCGGAGTCGCCTCTTTGACGTTGAGACTGGTGTTTTGCGGGTACTATTTAATGAAGCTGCCAGTTGAGGACCTGTGAGGCACCTGTTTCTCAAACTAGACACTCTATTGTATTTGTCCTCTTGCTCAGTTGTGCACCGGGGCCTCCCACTCCTCTTTCTATTCTGGTTAGAGCCAGTTTGCGCTGTTCTGTGAAGGGAGTAGTACACAGTGTTGTACGAGATCTTCAGTTTCTTGGCAATTTCTCGCATGGAATAGCCTTCATTTCTCAGAACAAGAATAGACTGATGAGTTTCAGAAGAAAGTTCTTTGTTTCTGGCCATTTTGAGCCCATAATCGAACCCACAATTGCTGATTCACCAGATACACAACTAGTCTCAAGAAGGCCAGTTTTATTGCTTCTTTAATCAGCACAACAGTTTTCAGCTGTGCTAACATAATTGGAAAAGGTTTTTCTAATGATCAATTAGCCTTTTAAAAAGATAAACTTGGATTAGCAAACACAACGTGCCATTGGAACACAGGACTGATGGTTGCTGATAATGGGCCTCTGTACGCCTATGTAGATATTCCATTAAAAATCAGCCGTTTCCAGCTACAATAGCCATTTACAACATTAACAATGTCAACACTGTATTTCTGGTCAATTTGATGTTATTTTAATGGACAAAAAAATTGCTTTTCTTTCGAAAACAAGGACATTTCTAAGTGACCCCAAACTTTTGAACAGTAGTGTATACACAGTACCAGTCAAAAGTTTGGACACACCTACTCATTCAAGGGTTTTTCTTTATTTTTGCTATTTTCTACATTGTAGAATAATAGTGAAGACTTCAAAACTACTACAGTTCAGCATTCAACACCATAGTGCCCTCTAAGCTCATCACTAAGCTAAGGATCCTGGGACTAAACACCTCCCTCTGCAACTGGATCCTGGACTTCCTGACGGGCCGCCCCCAGGTGGTAAGGGTAGGTAACAACACATCTGCCACACTGATCCTCAACACGGGGGCCCCTCAGGGGTGCGTGCTCAGTCCCCTCCTGTACTCTCTGTTCACCCATGACTGCATGGCCAGGCACGACTCCAACACCATCATTAAGTTTGCCGACGACACAACAGTGGTAGGCCTGATCACCGACAACGATGAGACAGCCTATAGGGGAGGAGGTCAGAGATCTGGCCGTGTGGTGCCAGGACAACAACCTCTCCCTCAACGTGACCAAGACAAAGGAGATGATTGTGGACTACAGGGAAAAAAAAGAGGACTGAGCACGCCCCCATTCTCATCGACGGGGCTGTAGTGGAACAGGTTGAGAGCTTCAAGTTCCTTGGTGTCCACATCACCAACGAACTATCATGGTCCAAACACACCAAGACAGTCGTGAAGAGGGCACGACAAAGCCTATTCCCCCTCAGGAGACTAAAAAGATTTGGCATGGGTCCTCAGATCCTCAAAAAATTATACAGCTGCACCATCGAGAGCATCCTGACTGGTTGCATCACCGCCTGGTATGGCAACTGCTTGGCCTCTGACCGCAAGGCACTACAGAGGGTAGTGCGTACGGCCCAGTACATCACTGGGGCAAAGCTTCCTGCCATCCAGGACCTCTATACCAGGCGGTGTCAGAGGAAGGCCCTCAAAATTGTCAAAGACTCCAGCCACCCTAGTCATAGACTGTTCTCTCTGCTACCGCACGGCAAGCGGTACCGGAGTGCCAAGTCTAGGTCCAAAGACTTCTCAACAGCTTCTACCCCCAAGCCATAAGACTCCTGAACAGCTAATCATGGCTACCCGGACTATTTGCACTGCCCCCCATCTTTTTACGCTGCTGCTACTCTGTTAAGTATTTATGCATAGTCACTTTAACTCTACCCACATGTACATATTACCTCAACTACCTCAACTAGCCGGTGCCCCCGCACATTGACTCTGCAACGGTACCCCCCTGTATATATAGTGGTCCTCTGTAGCTCAACTGGTAGAGCCTGGCGCTTGTAACGCCAAGGTAGTGGGTTCGATCCCCGGGACCACCCATACACAAAAATGTATGCACGCATGACTGTAAGTCGCTTTGGATAAAAGCGTCTGCTAAATGGCATATTATTATATAGCCTCCCTACTGTCACTTTATTTTACTTCTGCTCTTTTTTTCTCAACACTTTTTTTTGTTGTTGTTTTATTCTTACTTTTTTGTTTAAAATAAATGCACTGTTGGTTAAGGGCTGTAAGTAAGCATTTCACTGTAATGTCTGCACCTGTTGTATTCGGCGCATGTGACCAATACAATTTGATTTGATTTGATTTGAAAACTATGAAATAATGTAGTAACCAAAAAAGTGTCCTATTTGGTAAAAGACCAAGTCCATATTATGGTAAGAACAGCTCAAATAAGAAAAGAGAAATGACAGTCCATCATTACTTTAAGACATGAAGGTCAGTCAATGACTGAGTAGCACATGGAGGGGGAACCTGAGGACCAAGAGGAGGAATCTGAAGCCCAGGGAAGGTCCACTTTCCCTCAGTCCTCTGTGCTTTGGGAGAAGTGTATCCAGCAGAGTATCTATGTGGACCTGAGTGAAGACGAGAGCCTCCACTTCAGTGACCTGGAGGGCTCCTTCAAGGTGAATCTCTCCCAGGCAGAGTCGGCTGCCTCTGGGAATAGCATCCATCTCAATGGTAAGACATACCCTGTTAACTTGCTCTTATATCTGTCTAGTAACTCTGTAATTACTCTAGTAATCTCGGTTAACCCAGAACTAAAATCTTGCTTAATGTGTTCAGATGCTTATGTTTACGTTGTCTATCCATGAGAGATTATTACTCTAGCAACACTATTGTTGTTCTTTAGCAACTGCGTTGTAAAAAAAAAACTTTAAAAACTATGCAATTACTAATGTAGACGCTATGTAACAACATGAATCCATAAAATGACTGGAGCTAAAACTGTTCCTGAGGAGAATTGCAAAATAGCTGACGTTCTGTCAAGAGACCAAGCTGGAGCATTGCATTTAAGACACAAAGTTAGGTTCTGATTTGCCAGCAATGGTTGGAGAGGTCAATATCATACAAGGTTCCCTCCAGATAGAAATCACCACTATGATCCCTGCATCTTTGACTCCAAAGGAGAGAGAGAGTAATGTTGCTTTTATTGACTCTTAAACACCAGAGGCTGTCCCCACATGCAGTTGTCCTGTCGGTGAAACCCCACACCCAGATATCACCCAGCTGCTGCTCCGCCACTTCTCCCAGGGCGAGCTGCTCTGCTCGGGCAGGCTGATCGAGGCAGAGACCCTGCCGGAGGTGTCTCTCCTGGAGAGCATGGACGAGACAATGCTGAGCAGGGGCCCCTGGCGCAGCAGCACAGGGAGCCCCAGTAATAATAGTGAAGCAGCCCCACGACGCAGCAGCGCAGGGAGCCCCAGTAATAATAGTGGAGCAGCCCCATGGCGCTGCAGCGCAGGGAACCCCAGTAATAATAGTGAAGCAGCCCCACGACGCAGCAGCGCAGGGAGCCCCAGTAATAATAGTGGAGCAGCCCCACGACGCAGCAGCGCAGGGAGCCCCAGTAATAATAGTGGAGCAGCCCCACGATGCAGCAGCGCAGGGAGCCCCAGTAATAATAGTGGAGCAGCCCCATGGCGCTGCAGCGCAGGGAACCCCAGTAATAATAGTGAAGCAGCCCCACGACGCAGCAGCGCAGGGAGCCCCAGTAATAATAGTGGAGCAGCCCCACGACGCAGCAGCGCAGGGAGCCCCAGTAATAATAGTGGAGCAGCCCCACGACGCAGCAGCGCAGGGAGCCCCAGTAATAATAGTGGAGCAGCCCCACGACGCAGCAGCGCAGGGAGCCCCAGTAATAATAGTGGAGCAGCCCCACGACGCAGCAGCGCAGGGAGCCCCAGTAATAATAGTGGAGCAGCCCCACGACGCAGCAGCGCAGGGAGCCCCAGTAATAATAGTGGAGCAGCCCCACGACGCAGCAGCGCAGAGATAACACATCTCTCTCATATCGCTCTTTTAGGCTGAATATGATAAATTGCTGACTAAATATGCAGAGGCTGAAAACCTCATTGATCAGATGAGACTCTACAATAGTCTTGTCTTTGTTCTGTTAAATAGACTTAGATAACCTTCATACTATTGTCACTTTTGAAACAATCTCAAAAGGTGTCAATAGAAATGTTGTACAACTTGTAACCATTTCTTTCAACAGACACAAGCGCTATCTGATCTTACCCTGGAGTTTGACTGTGGTGACCAAGAAGACCTTCCGGGTCCTGTTGGAAGCCATTTTGGATCTACGCTCCTCCCCAACGCCCCATCTCCATCAGGCAATATGCTGTCTCTGACATCTGATATTATGACAGGTCTTCGCTCTGTTACAAATTAGCTGGCAAAGAGCCACCTGTTTCCTTAGTAACAAATGGGGTCGGATGACATATGATTCTGGTTACACACACAGTCACAACCTAAAAGTGAGGATTCACCCCCTAAAAATTTTTTTAAGACTGAGGATTCAAGGACAAAGTATTGAAAAATAAGAAATAAATAAAAGATGACAAACATATTACACAACCAGTTTACGTGAGATGATGCAACCATAGCAATGACTTTAGTTATTTCTCATTATATGATATTTTTTCACATTAAATCATCATCAATTAAAATAAAATACTTTCCATTTTCAATGCTGTAGAATTTAGGCCATAGCATAAGCTGGATCTGCATCGTCTCAGCTTTTGTTATGTTTGCAGGACAATTAGCTGAGGAGCCAAACCAACAAAACCACTCTAAACAGCCTAACACTTCTTCAACCCACACTGACCAACCGAGTCCCAGTGAAAGGGAAAGGATGGCCAGGGAGTTGAGGGATATTATCAGTCAGTTTATGTAGAAGGTAACCTGGAAAACAAACCAAAGCTTTATAGTGGTGCATTATCACCCTTAATTAAAATGATACTGAATTTAACAGGTGGATTAATTCTAAATGTATCTGAACACAATGTCAATTACTATTGAAGAGCAACAAATGGTTAATTGATCTACATTTACTTAAAAGGTATATTTCTGTTCAGGACTGTGTTCTAAAGTTTATAAAGTGCCTGGCTGAGCTGGTTAGACAGTGAATTGCACAGTCAGATGGAACAGAGTAAATAGGCATTTTAATGTCATAGATGTAGCTGGTGGTAACTTTTGGAATAGACACCGCTGGAATGCGGTTTTAAACAATCAGCATTCAGGATTAGACCCACCCGTTGTATAATAACAGTTGATTCTCATATCCTTGATTCTATAAGTATATTGTTGTGTCATAATGCTATATCCAACCATGGCCGTTGTCC
The DNA here is from genome assembly GCF_020615455.1 of Coregonus clupeaformis. NCBI lineage: Eukaryota > Metazoa > Chordata > Actinopteri > Salmoniformes > Salmonidae > Coregonus > Coregonus clupeaformis. The sequence goes on from NC_059212.1 coordinate 56,584,271, forward strand.
TGTGTCCAGGTGTTTAAGAGTATGATGGATGCCCAGGACTAGCTGGAGAGGAGGTACATCTGTAAGAAAGAGGAGCACAGAGCTCTGGAGATGCAGAACTACATGGGCCTCGCCAGGAACACAGGCCAGTTCGACCCCGAGAGGTTAGAGGTCAACTGATGTACAGTATCTTATTGTGTGTGAGGAGGTTGAGTTAAACAGTACATGTCTGCCTGACTCACTGTCACGATCGTTGAGAGATGGGTCAGACCAAGGTGCAGCGTGGTATGCGTACATATTTATTAATGACGATAAACACTTGACAAAACAACAAAAGCAACGTAACGTGAAGCTCAAACAATGGCTACACACTAACAAGCCAAACACAAGTCAAGATCCCACAACTAAGGTAGGCAACATGGCTACCTAAGGATGATCCCCAATCAGAGACAACGAGCGACAGCTGCCTCTGATTGGGAATCACACCCGGCCAAACATAGAAATACACATTCTAAACATAGAATCTAATAACATAGATCTCAACCTGAACTCACACCCTGACCCAACCAACAAGAGTTCTCTAGGTCAGGGCGTGACACTCACACTAGGGCCAACCAGAACCGTACTGTGCTGGCTCGGCTGTTTTCTTTTCACATAGACCTTTCCAGCACTTTTCCAACAACAATGGTAGATGTATAACCAGGTCAGTACAGTACAGCATGGCTTTGCACAGTTTTGCCATATAGTGTGAATTAGGCAGTTCTGGCTGAAAGCAGAAACAGACTGACACCCAGGCTAGGTTTGTGTAGAATTCAGCATAATGCCAGGGATATTTTATGCATATTATTGCTTATTTTGTGTGTATGAAGTATCTTAGTCACTTTAATAATGTTTACATATCTTGCATTACACATTTCATATGTATATACTGTATTCTATACCATTCTACTGTATCTTAGTCCATGCCGCTCTGATATCGCTCGTCCATATATGTATATATTCTTAATTAATTCCTTACTTATATTTGTGTGTATTGGGTATATGTTGTGAAATTGTTAGATATCACTTGTTAGATATTACTGCACTGTCGGAGCTAGAAGCACAAGCATTTCGCTACACCCGCAATAACATCTGCTAAACACATGTATGTGACCAATAACATTTGATTTAATTTGATATTCAGGATAGGGATGCACCTAGGGGACATTAAAGGGCTGATTCACAGGAACGTGTGTGAGCAACGCCTCTCCCCTCCCCTCCCCACTCATCCTCCACCCCCACACCCCCGTCACTGTGTGGGGAGCCCAGTTCCCCGGGTCTGCTCACCCCCTCACCTCCACCACCCCTGCATGAGGTAACGTAACACACTCACTCACTTACTTCCTGCATCAACATGTGTTCTGTGAAGCAGTAGTCCTGATCCATGTTAGAGGGGTTTGTGTGAGCAACATGAGATATGGACGTTGACCAATGCAGCAGTAGTCCTGATGAACAGGGCTGCATTTCATTCCCAAAAGTTGCGTTCTCCCTTCTGCCACCGTTCACTCCCCCTCACAGATCTGATAGGACTGAGTAAGTGAAAGCAATATCATGTAAACTAGGAGGAGCTATTGACTAACCTATCAACACATCTGGGGAGGGGACAACTTGTTAGAGTGAAATGCAGCCCAATTCCTTGTTTTGTAAGTGGAGGCGTGTCTTGCTCTCTCATTGAGTGACAATCATTTCCGTGGCTCATGTTTTCACAGTGAGGACAGTCAGGACATGCTAGCTGCTCAAAGTGTGTGTGTGTGCGTGTGTGTTGTCTAATGAATCTCTCTTTGGTCAAGGTCTCACGTTCCAGGATCCAGGCCCCTGTTTTTAACACTGGGGGTTTGAGCCAGAGGAGAGGGAGGAAGAGCAGGAGTATGATGAAGAAGCCAGTGAGGTCCATGGACATGATGGTTTAGACCAGCGCTGCGATCTCACACCTGCTGACCCCCTACTGAACAGTACTGGACACAGCAGCGTCAGTTTACCGTACACATCCCACTTCTTTGTTTCTCTATATGCCTTTTACATTCTTCACTGTTTAGTGTTAATCATCTACAGTGGGGAAAAAAAGTATTTAGTCAGCCACCAATTGTGCAAGTTCTCCCACTTAAAAAGATGAGAGAGGCCTGTAATTTTCATCATAGGTACACGTCAACTATGACAGACAAAATTATTTAAACAATTCCAGAAAATCACATTGTAGGATTTTTTATGAATTTATTTGCAAATTATGGTGGAAAATAAGTATTTGGTCACCTACAAACAAGCAAGATTTCTGGCTCTCACAGACCTGTAACTTCTTCTTTAAGAGGCTCCTCTTCCTCCACTCGTTACCTGTATTAATGGCACCTGTTTGAACTTGTTATCAGTATAAAAGACACCTGTCCACAACCTCAAACAGTCACACTCCAAACTCCACAAGACCAAAGAGCTGTCAAAGGACACCAGAAACAAAATTGTAGACCTGCACCAGGCTGGGAAGACTGAATCTGCAGTAGGTAAGCAGCTTGGTTTGAAGAAATCAACTGTGGGAGCAATTATTAGTAAATGGAAGAGATACAAGACCACTGATAATCTCCCTCGATCTGGGGCTCCACGCAAGATCTCACCCTGTGGGGTCAAAATGATCACAAGAACGGTGAGCAAAAATCCCAGAACCACACGGGGGGACCTAGTGAATGACCTGCAGAGAGACACACTACGCCGCCAGGGTGTCAAGAATGCTGTAGGTGGGTGTAGTGGTGGAATCAAGCGCAGGACACCGAAGTATAGTCCAAAAGACTTTAGTTCAAATTCCAACAAGGAAAATACGAACAACACTTGCCCGAAGGCGAAACTACGCACGAAGGCGACACAAACAAAAGGCGCACTAAACATGTGCGTAAACGCTCCAACACAGTGGAGTGAAGCTCAACCGAGCGAAAGCAAAACAAGCACAACACACGACAGAAATAATCACACACAAACACAGACACACCCAACGAGACTTAAATAGAACACTAATGAGGACTAACTAGACACAGGTGTACAACATCAAAACCAAACCAAACGAACATGAAACATAGATCGGTGGCAGCTAGTACTCCGGGGACGACGACCGCCGATGCCTGCCCGAACCAGGAGGAGGAGCAGCCTCGGCCGAAACCGTGACAGTACCCCCCCCTTGACGCGCGGCTCCAGCCGTGCGCCGACCCCCGGCCTCGGGGACGACCAGGAGGACGCGGAGCAGGGCGCGGCGGGATGGTCCCGGTGGAACTCCGACAGGAGAGATGGGTCTAGTATGTCCCTCCGCGGCACCCAGCACCGCTCCTCCGGGCCGTACCCCTCCCACTCCACGAGATACTGGAGACCCCCCATCCGGCGTCTGGAGTCCAAGATGGACCGAACGGTGTACGCCGGAGCCCCCTCGATGTCCAATGGGGGCGGAGGAGTCTCTCCTATCTCATTGTCCTGGAGTGGACCAGCTACCACCAGCCTGAGACGAGACACATGGAACGAGGGGTTAATATTCTTATATTCAACAGGTAGATGTAACTTATAACACACCTCGTTCAATCTTCTCAGGACTTTAAAGGGCCCCACAAACCTTAAAATTAGAAGCAACATTCTGCTGGAAAGTCAAATTCCATTACAGTTTTGCTTTGTAACCCAGTCATCATATCATACCAATAACTTTAAACAGTTACAAAGCAAACACAGCGCCGGAAGAAGATGGCTGCCGTTTTACAGCCCTCTAACCAATTGTACTATTATGTGTGTTTTTCCGCGTTATTTGTAATTTATTTTGTACATAATGTTTCTGCCATCGTCTCTTATAACCAAAGAGAGCTTCTGGATATCAGGACAGCGATTACTCACCTCGCATTGGACGAATATTTTTTCTTCAACGAGGCGTTCGCGAAGGATATCATACAGACACCCGACAAGGCCCAGATCCCCGTCATTCGCGTGAGGAAGAGACGGAGATATCGCGGACGCAGATCCGGGTGCCTCGTAAGGATCCGACGGCGAGCGAGTAAACTGCCTCTCCCATCAATCCTATTAGCCAACGTTCAATCTTTTGAGAATAAAATTGACGATTTAAGATTACGGTTATCCTACCAACGGGACATTAAAAACTGTAATATCTTATGTTTCACGGAGTCGTGGCTGAACGACAACAATGATAACATTCAGCTAGCGGGCTATCAATCAATCAATTTTATTTTATATAGCCCTTCATACATTAGCTAATATCTCGAAGTGCTGTACAGACACCCAGCCTAAAACCCCAAACAGCTAGTAATGCAGGTGTAGAAGCACGGTGGCTAGGAAAAACTCCCTAGAAAGGCCAAAACCTAGGAAGAAACCTAGAGAGGAACCAGGCTATGAGGGGTGGCCAGTCCTCTTCTGGCTGTGCCGGGTGGAGATTATAACAGAACCATGCCAAGATGTTCAAAAATGTTCATAAGTGACAAGCATGGTCAAATAATAATCAGGAATAAATCTCAATAAAGCTATACGCTACATCGACAGGACAGAACTGCAGACTCTGGTAAGACAAGGGGTGGCGGTCTCTGTATATTTGTAAACAACAGCTGGTGCACAAAATCAAATACCAAGGAAGTCTCGAGGTTTTGCTCGCCTGAGGTAGAGTATCTTATGATAAGCTGTAGACCACACTATTTACCAAGAGAGTTTTCATCTATATTTTTCATAGCTGTCTATTTACCACCACAAACCAATGCTGGCATTAAGATTGCACTGAATGAGTTGTACAAGGCCATTAATCAACAGGAAAACGCTCATCCAGATGCAGCGCTCCTAGTAGCCGGGGACTTTAATGCAGGGAAACTTAAATCCGTTCTACCTAATTTCTACCAGCATGTTAAATGTGCAACCAGAGGGAAAAAAACTCTAGACCACCTTTACTCCACACACAGAGACGCATACAAAGCTCTCCCTCGCCCTCCATTTGGCAAATCTGACCATAACTCTATCCTCCTGATTCCTGCTTATAAGCAAAAACTGAAGCAGGAAGCACCAGTGATTCGGTTAATAAAAAAGTGGTCAGATGACGCAGATGCTAAGCTACAGGACTGTTTTGCTAGCACAGACTGGAACATGTTCCGGGATTCTTCAGACAGCATTGAGGAGTACACCACATCAGTCACTGGCTTCATCAATAAGTGCATCGATGATGTCGTCCCCACAGTGACCGTACGTACATACCCCCAACCAGAAGCCATGGATTACAGGAAACATCCGCACTGAGCTAAAGGGTAGAGCTGCCGCTTTCAAGGAACGGGACTCTAACCCGGACGCTTATAAGAAATCCCGCTATGACCTCCGACGAACCATCAAACAGGCAAAGAGTCAATACAGGTCTAAGATTGAATCATACTACACTGGCTCTGACGCTCGTCGGATGTGGCAGGGCTTGAAAACTATTACAGACTACAAAGGGAAGCACAGCCGCGAGCTGCCCAGTGACACAAGCCTACCAGACGAGCTAAACCACTTCTATGCTCGCTTCGAGGCAAGCAACACTGAAGCATGCATGAGAGCACCAGCAGTTCCAGACGACTATGTGATCACGCTCTCCGTAGCCGATGTGAGTAAGACTTTTAAGCAGGTCAACATTCACAAGGCCGCAGGGCCAGACGGATTACCAGGACGTGTACTCTGAGCATGTGCTGACCAACTGGCAAGTGTCTTCACTGACATTTTCAACATGTCCCTGACTGAGTCTGTAATACCAACATGTTTCAAGCAGACCACCATAGTCCCCGTGCCCAAGAACTCTAAGATAACCTGCCTAAATGACTACCGACCCGTAGCACTGACGTCTGTAGCCATGAAGTGCTTTGAAAGACTGGTCATGGCTCACATCAACAGCATAATCCCAGAAACCCTAGACCCACTTCAATTTGCATACCGCCCCAACAGATCCACAGATGATGCAATCTCTATCGCACTCCACACTGCCCTTTCCCACCTGGACAAGAGGAACACCTACGTGAGAATGCTATTCATTGACTACAGCTCAGCATTCAACACCATAGTGCCCTCTAAGCTCATCACTAAGCTAAGGATCCTGGGACTAAACACCTCCCTCTGCAACTGGATCCTGGACTTCCTGACGGGCCGCCCCCAGGTGGTAAGGGTAGGTAACAACACATCTGCCACACTGATCCTCAACACGGGGGCCCCTCAGGGGTGCGTGCTCAGTCCCCCTCCTGTACTCTCTGTTCACCCATGACTGCATGGCCAGGCACGACTCCAACACCATCATTAAGTTTGCCGACGACACAACAGTGGTAGGCCTGATCACCGACAACGATGAGACAGCCTATAGGGAGGAGGTCAGAGATCTGGCCGTGTGGTGCCAGGACAACAACCTCTCCCTCAACGTGACCAAGACAAAGGAGATGATTGTGGACTACAGGAAAAAAAAAGAGGACTGAGCACGCCCCCATTCTCATCGACGGGGCTGTAGTGGAACAGGTTGAGAGCTTCAAGTTCCTTGGTGTCCACATCACCAACGAACTATCATGGTCCAAACACACCAAGACAGTCGTGAAGAGGGCACGACAAAGCCTATTCCCCCTCAGGAGACTAAAAAGATTTGGCATGGGTCCTCAGATCCTCAAAAAATTATACAGCTGCACCATCGACAGCATCCTGACTGGTTGCATCACCGCCTGGTATGGCAACTGCTTGGCCTCTGACCGCAAGGCACTACAGAGGGTAGTGCGTACGGCCCAGTACATCACTGGGGCAAAGCTCCCTGCCATCCAGGACCTCTATACCAGGCGGTGTCAGAGGAAGGCCCTCAAAATTGTCAAAGACTCCAGCCACCCTAGTCATAGACTGTTCTCTCTGCTACCGCACGGCAAGCGGTACCGGAGTGCCAAGTCTAGGTCCAAAAGACTTCTCAACAGCTTCTACCCCCAAGCCATAAGACTCCTGAACAGCTAATCATGGCTACCCGGACTATTTGCACTGCCCCCCCACCCCATCCTTTTTACGCTGCTGCTACTCTGTTAAGTATTTATGCATAGTCACTTTAACTCTACCCACATGTACATATTACCTCAACTACCTCAACTAGCCGGTGCCCCCGCACATTGACTCTGCAACGGTACCCCCCTGTATATATAGCCTCCCTACTGTCACTTTATTTTACTGTATATATAGCCTCCCTACTGTCACTTTATTTTACTTCTGCTCTTTTTTTCTCAACACTTTTTTGTTGTTGTTGTTTTATTCTTACTTTTTTTGTTTAAAATAAATGCACTGTTGGTTAAGGGCTGTAAGTAAGCATTTCACTGCAATGTCTGCACCTGTTGTATTCGGCGCATGTGACCAATACAATTTGATTTGATTTGATTTGATTTGAATTTGACTTTCCAGCAGAATGTTGCTTCTAATTTTAAGGTTTGTGGGCCCTTTAAAGTCCTGAGAAGATTGAACGAGGTGTGTTATAAGTTACATCTACCTGTTGAATATAAGAATATTAACCCCTCGTTCCATGTGTCTCTTCTCAGGCCGGTGGTAGCTGGTCCACTCCAGGACAATGAGATAGGAGAGACTCCTCCGCCCCCATTGGACATCGAGGGGGCTCCGGCGTACACCGTTCGGTCCATCTTGGACTCCAGACGCCGGATGGGGGGTCTCCAGTATCTCGTGGAGTGGGAGGGGTACGGCCCGGAGGAGCGGTGCTGGGTGCCGCGGAGGGACATCCTAGACCCATCTCTCCTGTCGGAGTTCCACCGGGACCATCCCGCGCGCCCTGCTCCGCGTCCTCCTGGTCGTCCCAGAGGCCGGGGTCGGGCGCACGGCTGGAGCCGCGCGTCAAGGGGGGTACTGTCACGGTTTCGGCCGAGGCTGCTCCTCCTCCTGGTTCGGGCAGGCATCGGCGGTCGTCGTCCCCGGAGTACTAGCTGCCACCGATCTATGTTTCATGTTCGTTTGGTTTGGTCTTGATGTTGTACACCTGTGTCTAGTTAGTCCTCATTAGTGTTCTATTTAAGTCTCGTTGGGTGTGTCTGTGTTTGTGTGTGATTATTTCTGTCAAGAATGCTGTAGGTGGGTGTAGTGGTGGAATCAAGCGCAGGACACCGAAGTATAGTCCAAAAGACTTTAGTTCAAATTCCAACAAGGAAAATACGAACAACACTTGCCCGAAGGCGAAACTACGCACGAAGGCGACACAAACAAAAGGCGCACTAAACATGTGCGTAAACGCTCCAACACAGTGGAGTGAAGCTCAACCGAGCGAAAGCAAAACAAGCACAACACACGACAGAAATAATCACACACAAACACAGACACACCCAACGAGACTTAAATAGAACACTAATGAGGACTAACTAGACACAGGTGTACAACATCAAGACCAAACCAAACGAACATGAAACATAGATCGGTGGCAGCTAGTACTCCGGGGACGACGACCGCCGATGCCTGCCCGAACCAGGAGGAGGAGCAGCCTCGGCCGAAACCGTGACACAGGGACTCAAATCCTGCAGTGCAGACGTGTCCCCCTGCTTAAGCCAGTACATGTCCAGGCCCGTCTGAAGTTTGCTAGAGTGCATTTGGATGATCCAGAAGAGGATTGGGAGAATGTCATATGGTCAGATGAAACCAAAATATAACTTTTTGGTAAAAACTCAACTCGTCGTGTTTGGAGGACAAAGAATGCTGAGTTGCATCCAAAGAACACCATACCTACTGTGAAGCATGGGGGTGGAAACATCATGCTTTGGGGCTGTTTTTCTGCAAAGGGACCAGGACGACTGATCCGTGTAAAGGAAAGAATGAATGGGGCCATGTATCGTGAGATTCTGAGTGAAAACCTCCTTCCATCAGCAAGGGCATTGAAGATGAAACGTGGCTGGGTCTTTCAGCATGACAATGATCCCAAACACACCGCCCGGGCAACGAAGGTGTGGCTTCGTAAGAAGCATTTCAAGGTCCTGGAGTGGCCTAGCCAGTCTCCAGATCTCAACCCCATAGAAAATCTTTGGAGGGAGTTGAAAGTCTGTGTTGCCCAGCGACAGCCCCAAAACATCACTGCTCTAGAGGAGATCTGCATGGAGGAATGGGCCAAAATAACAGCAACAGTGTTTGAAAACCTTGTGAAGACTTACAGAAAACGTTTGACCTGTGTCATTGCCAACAAAGAGTATATAACAAAGTATTGAGAAACTTTTGTTATTGACCAAATACTTATTTTCCACCATAATTTGCAAATAAATTCATAAAAAATCCTACAATGTGATTTTCTGGATTGTTTTTCCTCATTTTGTCTGTCATAGTTGACGTGTACCTATGATGAAAATTACAGGCCTCTCTCATCTTTTTAAGTGGGAGAACTTGCACAATTGGTGGCTGACTAAATACTTGTTTTCCCCACTGTACATTCCTGTAATACTACACTGTGTACCATTTACATACTTGTTTTTATGCCTCATGGCCCTAAGTAGAAATCCTGTCTAGGGGAGTGATATTATCTCTATTTTCCATGACATTGACATGAATTGCAAGTTACTGTACATTCAGATATTCTGATAATCATCTGTGGACCGTTGATGGATGATGTAAATGGATAGTATGTGCATGCTTGTATGCCCCTGTCCACACGTGTGTGTGTGTGTGTGTGTGTGCATGCGTGCGTGTGGGTCCGTGCGTGTGCGTTCACGCGTGTACATGTTCATGTGTGCTGATAGCAGGCATGCTCCCGGCCCTCCCATGGGAGATTTTGTTACATCCAGGTACAGAGGTAGTGGTGGGTTTCGTAAAGAGTAGGAAAAGTTTGTTTTAGTCTCTGTGTTTCTCTCTGTTCCCCCTGAGGCTTTCACAAGCTCTCTGGAGAGACATCACCAACACAGAGGAAGAGGAGGAGGAAGAAGAGGAGAGGAGCTCGGGTTTATCTGAGGGGATAGCTCATGATAGGGTTCTGGAGTATTTGGCTCGCCAGAACCCGGTATCGCAAGATAGACTATGGACGCCTGACAGGTTAGTGTTTTGGTATTGTTTTGGTAACCCAGACAGTGAGTGTGATCTGGGAGGTAGTGGGAGTCTGACTTGTCTCCTGCTCCTCTGATGTCATGACCCAGTCCCAGACCCTCACCACATCCCAGGTTAGTGACAATACATTGACTAATTCCCTAACTGGCACAGATGGCTGTACTATAGGTAATACAGCTTACTACTTCCTGAGTGTTGGAAGTGACGCTGATGTTTGGGGTTCTTTCTGGGATGTAGAGGATGGTGACTCCTGAAACAGACAGTGGGTTTGGGAGCTCTGATTTGAGTCGTCCAGCCACAGGACTTTCCCAACCAAAACTTGATACAGAAAGGTCCAGGTACATGCATACCTGGAGTGAGACAAGCTATCTGAGTGGACAGGAATGTGTTAATAATTCAACTGGGTGAAATTCATGTTATTGTTTTTATCACCCATCCTCAGGCTCCTGCTCCAGTGTGATGCGACCGCCAGTCCTGTGAGTGACAGTGAAGGCTCCTGCTCCAGTGTGATGGGACCGCCAGTCCTGTGAGTGACAGTGAAGGCTCCTGCTCCAGTGTGATGGGACCGGCAGTCCTGTGAGTGACAGTGAAGGCTCCTGCTCCAGTGTGATGGGACCGGCAGTCCTGTGAGTGACAGTGAAGGCTCCTGCTCCAGTGTGATGGGACCGGCAGTCCTGTGAGTGACAGTGAAGGCTCCTGCTCCAGTGTGATGGGACCGCCAGTCCTGTGAGTGACAGTGAAGGCTCCTGCTCCAGTGTGATGGGACCGCCAGTCCTGTGAGTGACAGTGAAGGCTCCTGCTCCAGTGTGATGGGACCGCCAGTCCTGTGAGTGACAGTGAAGGCTCCTGCTCCAGTGTGATGGGACCGCCAGTCCTGTGAGTGACAGTGAAGGCTCCTGCTCCAGTGTGATGGGACCGCCAGTCCTGTGAGTGACAGTGAAGGCTCCTGCTCCAGTGTGATGGGACCGCCAGTCCTGTGAGTGACAGTGAAGGCTCCAGTTCCAGTGTGATGGGACCGCCAGTCCTGTGAGTGACAGTGAAGGCTCCTGCTCCAGTGTGATGGGACCGCCAGTCCTGTGAGTGACAGTGAAGGCTCCAGTTCCAGTGTGATGGGACCGCCAGTCCTGTGAGTGACAGTGAAGGCTCCTGCTCCAGTGTGATGCGACCGCCAGTCCTGTGAGTGACAGTGAAGGCTCCTGCTCCAGTGTGATGCGACCGCCAGTCCTGTGAGTGACAGTGAAGGCTCCTGCTCCAGTGTGATGGGACCGCCAGTCCTGTGAGTGACAGTGAAGGCTCCTGCTCCAGTGTGATGGGACCGCCAGTCCTGTGAGTGACAGTGAAGGCTCCTGCTCCAGTGTGATGGGACCGCCAGTCCTGTGAGTGACAGTGAAGGCTCCTGCTCCAGTGTGATGGGACCGCCAGTCCTGTGAGTGACAGTGAAGGCTCCTGCTCCAGTGTGATGGGACCGGCAGTCCTGTGAGTGACAGTGAAGGCTCCTGCTCCAGTGTGATGGGACCGCCAGTCCTGTGAGTGACAGTGAAGGCTCCTGCTCCAGTGTGATGGGACCGCCAGTCCTGTGAGTGACAGTGAAGGCTCCTGCTCCAGTGTGATGGGACCGCCAGTCCTGTGAGTGACAGTGAAGGCTCCTGCTCCAGTGTGATGGGACCGCCAGTCCTGTGAGTATGAGTGACAGTGAAGGCTCCTGCTCCAACCTGCAGACAATGGTCCATGCGGCTGGGGATATTGGAGAGAGGAGACCCAGCCTGCAGATGCCTCTTTAGTTGTGCAGGACTGCAGTGGACCACTGGCTGACCAGACCTATTCAGAGTGTACCTGCTAGACTGCATGGTGAGGGGTGAGGATTCACACAGCTTCCGCTGTGGTTGTAGTGGAAGTGTTGATGTATTCCAGTAGAGGCAGTACAGCTGGGCAAACACTGACCTAAATGCCCTAATGTACACACAGAGGGTGACTCCCACACTCCCAGTCAGCTCAGTCACCACGGCCCCACTGACCAATCACAGCCCATGCACGGCATCACCATGGTCACGCCATGGACATGCCCACATCTGCTCCTGTTACAGGTTAGTCTAAAAGCACTGAGTATTCAATTCAAGAGTAAACTTTACCATATGAAATCGGTAACCAGGTCAGGCTACCAGGTAATAGGGCTTACATCATAGTGGCCAAAACCCTAATGTTTTTCAGCTGACCAACCTCTCTCTCGCTGTGTCTCTCCAGTGAGGTGATGCAGGCCCTGCAGTCGGAGGTGTCCCAGCTGAGGAGAGACCTGGAGGTAGGTCTGGTCCAGCTGCCTCACCTCTCCCAGAGGATGGACTACTTGACCTCCAGATACAGACAGGACAGACAGGACAAGATGCTCAAGACCAGGCCCAGGACATCCCACAGTCCCACAGGGAGCAGACAGTCTGACCAACACCAACTCCAAGAAAGAAGACTGGATCTCCTCAGACACGGACCACAGCAAGAGCAAAGGTACTCTACACGACTGTCCACCATTATGCCTTCAAAACCAATTTGTTGATGCCTGCATGTGCCAATGTGTAATTTAGTAGCATTTCAGTTAGCATGTAATTGAGATATTGCTTATATTAGCATATAATGTTAGTCATTGTAAATGTAATCTAAACTAAAGTTTTGCGTTATTGGTCAGATGCTCAATTAAGTTCTTGGTCCATACATGTTACGAGAAGAGATGAAGAGACGATAGAATGAGGTGCTCCACCCTCTCTCTCTTTGTAAGTTATGGGCAAGTGTATGGGCCAAATGTCCCCTCCCCTTCTGAAATTCGAAAGATGCTAACAGCTCCGAAATCATGATTTGTCCAAATAACCAGTGACGACAAACCCAAGCACCGGAACTATTGCTGCTCATTATCAATCGATGACAGTAATATAAAAACGGATCTATGGTACCATTTATGTTTACGTAGTCTGCCCACCAGAGATTATTGTAAATGTAATGTTGTGTTTAATTGTCAATTTCATTGTGTACGAAGTTACAATTCCCTGGCCTGTGTATGGGCCTTTTTTCCAGGTATAGACAGTGTGGAGTCAGACCGCTCTGGGAACATGCTGCCATTCTACAGTACACCACTAGGTGGCAGGAGAGGGAGTAGCAAGCCCTACTCCTGCTCGGACAGACCAGGGAAAACCCAGAGCAAAAAACACTCCAATACAGGTTGGTAGTCCTGGTATTGACTTTCTCCTAATGGGTGTAAAATACAGGGAACTGTTGGAAAAACAAGAGTGATTTTTACATCCTTTGTGGCTCAGTTGGTAGAGCATGGGGCTTGCGATGCCAGGGTTGTGGGTTCAATTCCCACTGGGGACCAGTATGAGAATGTATGCCCTCACTACTGTAAATTGCTCTGGATAAGAGCATCTGCTAAATGACTAAAACGTAAATATGTTTATCAAAGGATAAAATCAGTTGTTTAGTCAGATTTTGGCCCTTCAGCTTGCAGAATTTGCCTTAAAGTTGTCTTTGGTGGTCCTTAAGGTAGTTGTGTGTGTTTCTCCATCCCTCTTAGCATCAGAGGAGAACTGTTCTCTGGAGACTCCAGTCCTCTGGCCCTCCAGTCCTCCGGCCCTCCGGTCCTCCGGCACTCCGGCACTCATACAAGAACCCCAGATCTCCAGGGAAGGACCAGCAACCAGCCCACTCCTGTCCATGTGACACTGTCATGACTGGGTCTCATCATGACTACTTTATTCGTTTCATTATCACGTCACAATTTAAAGCTGCACTATGCAGAAATCGCTCCACCATTTCCTTGTTGCTAAAATTCTAATACTTTGCTTAATTTCAGTATACTTAGTACTTCGTCTTTTCAGCTGTTTGAAGCTGGTGTACAAAACCGAAAATAAAAGACACAAAAACAAAACTTAAGAACGGGAAGCATAGAAATAGCGCACATAGAATATATCTACCGCTTCTTAGACTTGCTTTCATTGGGAATGACATATCTATAACACACATTTCTATGTGAATTTGGTCGGGTTCCATGTTGCAGCTGTAACAGATTCATTGGGGATGTGATGTTGATGCTGTCTTGTTTCCGTTCTGACTTTCGTCATTGTAGCAGCACCAGGTGTAGAATGTCTACTCTAAGGGCAGGTATCCTGTCTCCTCTCAGCCTCTACAGAAGCCATCATCGGCTCCTCCTGTAGATTACCCGCTGGGTAAGATATGGTTTCAGCTTTTAATACCATCGTCTATTTGCCTTATTTGAATCCATATTTATCCTCCATATTGCGTGAACCTTAATCAGCAAAGACCAAACAGAAGAACAGCTTAGATGCAACCTACCCAGGGACTATTCTACTGATGCTCTCTCTCAATTCAATTCAATTTCAATTTAAGGGCTTTATTGGCATGGGAAACGTGTGTTAACATTGCCAAAGCAAGTGAAGTAGATAGTAAACAAAACTCTCTCTCTCTCTCTCTCTCTCTCTCTCTCTCTCTCTCTCGCTCTCTTCCGTGGTCTCACAGTTTCTGTCTCACACCACGGGAGGAGCTCCACCCAGTCAGACTCAGCTCTACTGTCCAGCGGTAACTTCCCCCCCCAGCTCTCCCCCCCCCAGGACCGGAGGCAGAGCAAGCAGGCACAGGGCCAACAAGGTGAGGCTGCCACATGGAGATAGGAGAACATTCTTTCAACATCAATCGGTGCCAATCATGTTTTACCTGGTATTTACTGAGGTATTATGAGGTAACAAGGGGTTCTGTAAACACGTACGAATTTAACACAGCTCATACCCGTACTGTAATGGTTATGTCAATGAATTATACAAAGAATTGTAATCCTAAAGGAACCAAATAACTATTTGTAGGTTATTGTCATGTCATTATCGTTTTCTATGCCTTTTGTATGTAAATAAAACCTAAGTAGGATACTGTGAGATAGAAGTGTAACATCAACAGGACATTGGGCAGGGCTATCGAGGCAGACCACAGTATGAAGAGGACTACTGAAAGATGGCCAAAAGCCTGTCAGCTGACCTGGCCGAGGCTGAGCTGTACAGGAAGTAATACGGCCTTCACCCACTGACGGGAAGGAACAACACTGGCTGGTAATAACACCCCGACTGACACACCTGAGATACTGCTGCTACTATAGGGCTGCAACAGGATCAGCTAACCAGTAAATTTAGGAGGGATATTTGGTACATTTGTTAATACTATAATACTAGCTCTAATACAGCTAGCCATGGACTGGAGCTAAGGCAACTTCCAACCCAAAGCTAACCCTCATTACACCATCAGTTTACAATTTGAAAAACGTTGAATGTATTTTAGTGAGGAAAACATGCTTTCCCAATGTTAAAGTTTTTAGAAAATTGTTGTATTTGAGAAATTTCACAGAATCTGATCATTTATTTTGAATTCAATTTTTAGTAACCATTTGGTGCCATTAGTTATTTTGTAAATGTCATATGTTTTAAAAGAGGGGGCACCAGCGCTGCTCACACAGGAGTCTACCCTAACTATATAACTATGTAACCGTTGGCTTGGTAACAACAACTACCTCAGTACTACTACTATTACTACCACTATCATTCAGCCACCTCAACCTATGGCCGCAGAACATCCCTATCACATTGTTCTAGTGCTACCCAGCCAACTGTCCGTCCACCATTCCCCAACACAGAAGGACCGAGATTATGTTGATTAAAAACTAAGCCAGATTTGGAATATGACATTACAGAAAAGCCCCTTCACTTCTTTATGAGAATGGATATCGACTTTTGTTCTCTTAGCTAGAATTTGTTCACCTGACACCCTCCTGCCCAGTCCCTTCGTCCTGTGGATACCGCAGACAAAACCGTCGCTTATTGAGTTTCTATCAGACATCTTTGTGTTCCACTCGCTGTGTCCCAGCCTGGTGCCAAGTTGTGTGTTTTGTTGTAGAATATTCTGTTTCCCTGTTGTTCTCTTATGGGTGTCTGAGGAGAAGTATCCAGGCAACATGCCTAACCGTCCCGTCCAAAAAATGTTTTGATACAGGGGATTTCCCTAAACCTAACTCACATACACACACATTGGCCTACACACATAAACACACACCCCTTCTCTTAGATATGATCTTAAACAACACAAAGCAGTTCCTTTTCCTGGGGGCTTGGGATCCTTTCATGCCCTGTGGTCATTTTATGTATCTCTCATTAGTAGGTAAGGAGGTCAGTTAGGGTGGGTTAGGATTGCTGTTCATGTGTAAACCACAAATGTAAATTTGACAGAGAAGTAATTTATTTGACCCTACTGTAAAGTAGATAATGTTAGTATGATAAAAACAAAACAAAAAACTGTTAGATTCAACTCACATCCACCAAACACACACATCAAAAATACTGTATGGCAGGTCAAAACCAGTGGTGGCCAGATCAGCTCCGGGTCAACCCCTGATCCATAAAACGTCACTTTCACAGCTATCACACTGATACTGTCCATGTGTCCTCCCAGAGGTGTGAAACTGCCCTGTGGCCTTGAGGTGTCTGTTAATGCCTTGATTTCGCTAGTTGGATGTCCTCCAGCGAAGCCACCTACTGTATCTACCATTCTGCTCCCTCTCTGGGCTGTGTACTGGCACCTCTGGGGGGGTGGACCATGGTCCACCGTGACATCCACATAAAGGAGCGGAAACTAGTGCAAGTGGAAATCTAAGTGCTGTACCCCCACAGTGTTAAACCTGATCCCTACACAATCAAACACACACACGTACAACTTTAAGGACATATTGTGCAGCCACATTCAAACCTGAACTAAGAGGACGGACCACCAACTTCTTCAGTCCCCTGCCACCGGTCAGTACTTGGTGTTTGTGTATGTCTTGTCATAGCAGTAGTGCTAACACACAATAGCACACTTTACACATTTTACACTTTACACGTGACAGTCACACCTGACAATAATCCGCCAAACTGCATGTGAATGAACCCCCATGGATGAGTGCTTCAACTCCTTTCTGCCTTGAATAAGTCCTTTAGGAAGTTTTTCTAGATAAGCCGTTTTGTTGAACTCTCAATGGGCAAAGGGAGATATAACTTATAGTAGCCATAACACCAATACAATGGGGCTGGAGATAGCCCAGTGGTTAAGGGTGTTGGGCCAGTTACCGCAAGGTTGTTGTTTTGAATCCCCAAGTCGACTAGGTGAAACATTTGTTGATGTACCCTTGAGCAAGGCACTTAACTCTAATTGCTCCTGAAAGTCTCTCTGGATAAGTGCGTATGACATATGTACTGATAGCGTATGGTGGCATTCCCCAACTGGTGAAACACCAGTGAAATTATTTGGCCTCCCACGTTTTCTGAACAAAAATATTTCTAATTTTCTATTTTTATTATTTTTATTGTTGGACAAAAAAGACTGTAAAAACACCAGCAAATCAGCTCCAAGTGATAGAAATTTTGGAAATCTGTTCCAATGTATTCCCATGCATAATAGAGAGATACAGTGGGGAGAACAAGTATTTGATACACTGCCGATTTTGCAGGTTTTCCTACTTACAAAGCATTGTAGAGGTCTGTAATTTTTATCATAGGTACACTTCAACTGTGAGAGACGGAATCTAAAACAAAAATCCAGAAAATCACATTGTATGATTTTTAAGTAATTCATTTGCATTTTATTGCATGACATAAGTATTTGATACATCAGAAAAGCAGATCTTAATATTTGGTACAGAAACCTTTGTTTGCAATTACAGAGATCATACGTTTCCTGTAGGTCCTGACCAGGTTTGCACACACTGCAGCAGGGATTTTGGCCCACTCCTCCATACAGACCTTCTCCAGATCCTTCAGGTTTCGGGGCTGTCGCTGGGCAATACGGACTTTCAGCTCCCTCCAAAGATTTTCTATTAGGTTCAGGTCTGGAGATCAAATACTTATGTCATGCAATAAAATGCAAATTAATTACTTAAAAATCATACAATGTGATTTTCTGGATTTTTGTTTTAGATTCCGTAAGTAGGAAAACCTGCAAAATCGTCAGTGTATCAAATACTTGTTCTCCCCACTGTATATGTGGTCGTATACAAATGTAAGCAAGGTTTAAAATGATGATGTTTTAGTCAAATATTAAATCTGTTTGGGCTTCTTGCTGTCAATTTCCAGTCTACAAATGATTTTTTATTATGTTCCGGACCCCTGAACATCCACTCAAGAAAATATCAGCCCGTTACTGAATGTAGTTGATGATCCCTGGCATATGGTATCCCTCATATTTTTTATTTATATGTATTGTGATCATGTCTCTGTCTGATAACCTCCCATTCTGAGGCATACATCTAATGACCCTTATCTTACCCTGGTGTTAATCTATACTCTATCTATTAATATAATAACCTATCTGAAAGATAGGTTATTATATAACATACATTTGTTTTCTTCTTTTGTTGGCCGATTTGAGTGAGGTGGAATTACATGCAGGATCTCTGTGGTCTGCAATTTGTCCAATACACACAGGTTCGCAGGTTGGTTCCTGGAACTTCACAGTCCAGGTCAACTTCACGGTTGGTTCCTGGAAAACACTGGTTCCTGACAATAAAAAAAACATCAAGAACCAGGAACTTAATGCTCTCGCCTTGAATAGTGGACAATAGTATTAGTTTGGCTGAAACAAGGAAGGACATTTTCTGTCCTGTTTCCCCTATTTATAAAACTATCTATATGACCTCAACTTTCCATCACCAAGCCTTGGGATTAATCTGTCATTTATAGCTAGAGCTACAACTAGGGAAAGAAAGAATGTAAATGAAGCATCAAATATCAGTTGTGTGCCATGGACAGGGGTACAGGTCTCCCCTAAAGGGACAATTCTAATCTTGATGGAATCACCGATAAGGCTGTAATAAATCATAACAATAGAAATATGACAATTAGATCAAGTTTCAGATCTATCGCTGTAAAGTTTAATTTGCTCAGATTTCTCTCTTTGTCCTCAGCACACAAAAAGCCTTATTCACGCGTGATCCTTTGGGATTTTATATGTACACACCCACACCTGTACATGCTTAGAATTAGTAGGGACTAGTCAATGGTTCATATTTGCACCTTCAATTAGTTAAGGGGTTCTTGGAGAAACATTTAATGGTTCGACGTAGCAAAGGGTTCCTGGAGGAACCCTGGAGTGGAAGCGTGGCTTAGTAGGAGTGTGGCTTTAATAAGATAGATGTTTTGTTTGGCCACCCGTTAGAGTAAATGTCATTCCTGTTCATATGTTCTGTTGTATTGTCATCACATGTTAAGGTTGAACACTGACAGTTTTGTAGCTTTAATGATGCTAACAGAGGTGTATGAGGTCCTCAAATCTGAAAGTTGGAGTAGTTACCACTTTATTACTATAGATAATCAGCAATGTGAATATTATTAATATTATATTCAAAAATGTAATATGTAAAGATATTCAAGGACGTTTTTTTAACGGGTGGCCAACAATATCTATCTGAAAGCCACGCTTCCAATAAGTTTGAACCTTTACACAGGGGTTCCTCGAATAGACCCTTTTCAGAACGGTTCCTCAAGGAACCTTTTTGAACTAGAAAGGTTCCACTGGTGTGGCAACCCAAAAGTTTCTTCCAGACGCCTTGTAGGATCTGACTCAGATAGCCAAGCATGACAGAGATAGTCACTGGGGAACAGGGAGTGTTCAGTTCAAGCTCTACCATTGAATTACATGTAAAAAAAAAAAAAAAAAAAAGAGGCATCTCACATGTAAAGAGGTGTCTGTGTCTTTCACATGTATATAGTTGTCTTTGTCAGTACCAAACAATTAACCTGCACTGTATGACTTGGAACAACTGGTAGTATTCACGTTTCTTCACATCTAAATAGAGAAGCTTGTGAGGTTAATAACTTCCTTTATGACCAGACCAGTCATTGGCCCTTTGTATTCGATTTGAATGAATAGGGTAGGATAATAGGATAGGATGAACATTAATGTCACCTAGGGGGAAATAGTTTTGGACACTGGTACTGGTGTGGACTGTGGTGAGTAACAAAGTTAGCCTACTGGGTCAGATAATGGGTGATACTGAGGCCTGTGACCAATCAAATCAAGTGGCATATAGGCTAAATAACTAATTAAATGTTGGTGTTGTTCCCAACATATTCCTAGCCTGGTTCCAGATCTGTTTGTGTTCTTGTCAACTCCAAATATTTGGCGCCTCGGCTTACACCCTGACCACATACTATACATTAACAACATGTATTGTCATGACTATTTATATAGATTGGGTCCTACTTTGACATATTTAAGGGAAAGTGACAAATTGATCTGACAAATTGATCTGTCAAATGAGCTGTCAGTTCCATTTCATTCAAGAGACAGTGTTTTAGGGGAAAACCCTCTGGCCAGTGGCTGTCCATCCATGAGAGGTGCCTTCCACAAAACTCTCAATACAGAAAGAAATAGGTCATGAAACACTGTATTGGACAAAGTGAACAGGAAGTCATGTCTTGTGGCTATGTTTTTGTGTCTTGCCACAACAATAACAGCGCTATAGGTGACCACCTTAGGATATATGCTTCTCTCCGTTTCAAAGGGTATGAAGGCCTACATTTGAGAGATAATTATAGGAATTCCCAACATTCCTGTCAAATGATTTGAAGAACTGTTTATCTTAAGTAAGCAACTGAGTAGCTGGCCTCCACCCATCTGGTGAAACAAATAAATCATAGCCCTTATAATGGCCTGGTATAGGCTAAACTAAAGCCTAGTGTCTTGCTTTTACTGTAGAGTTATTTTGAGCTATTAGCTTGCTTGTAGGCTAGATTGGGCTGTAGCTAGCATACCATTCTCAAGTAATACTCACAGGAGGTGTAGAATAACACGTAGCAACACAGTATAACTGGCACGAATCTCTGGTTTATTGTACACCCTTGGTTGTACACTCTTAGAAAAACAAGGTGCTATTTAGAACCTAAAAGGGTTCTTTGGCTGTCTCCATAGGAAAACCCTTAGAAGAACCCTTTTTGGTTCCAGGTAGAACCCTTTTGGTTCCAGGTAGACCCTTTTGGGTTCCACGTGGAACACTTTTGGGGGTTTCATGTAGAACCCTTTCCACAGAGGGTTCTATATGGAACCCAAAAGAGTTTTACCTCAACCAAAAAGGTGTTCTACCTAGAACCAAAAAGCGTTATCCTATGGGGACAGCCGAATAACCCTTTTGGAACCTTTTTTTCTAAGAGTGTAGAGGCAGGTGCTGTAGATCCAGCACAACAGGACATTATCCACCGTAATGCAGAGCCATGCAAGCATCATGTTACCATTATACAACCAGATATTCAACTCATCAACACACAGCATGCAGTACACAGATAGCACACATGAACACACCTGTCATATGACTGTAACACTATAGCTAAACCATTATACATACATTTACTTTACTGCCGTTGTTGACTAATGACAGTAGCCTTTTAATGGGGCACCATGGACACAGTGTAACAGTACACCTGTCTCCATCTAGTACTACAGTTGAGTAGGCTATCCTTCCTCCTCCTTCTCTGATAGGCCTGCTGGCACCCCGCCAGGGGGAGTGCTCACGCAACTGGGCTCTTTGGTATTCGCTGAAACGATAAAAGACTTGTAGTTTCACCCCCCCAAAAAAAAATAAAAAAACGAAAAACGTCAAAGTTAAGCCCCTGACACTACCCTGCAGTCATAATCAGAAATAACATTAGCCTACTATACATCTTTAGCCTCAAGGCAGAGGCTTTTCAGGAAGAATGGGAGCAACTGATTTTAAAGTGTTACAGCTTTTGCTTTTAATCAGTTTATCTGAGGTAAGAACAGATCTTTACTAATTAGACCTACAAATAATGTGTTGCTTAAACAATCTTAGTGTTGATTATTGCGGTTGTACATTATATTGTTATTCTGCTGTGTCATTGTAACCATCTGAAAACATGCACATTGTATGATTATAGAAATGCATAGAGAGACAGAGAGAGACGTTTGAGTAATAAGAACGAGGGTTCTTTTGAGTAACACTGCTTTCAGCGAGTGCCCGACCTTGGCTCAATGGACAAATTCATTCAGAGAGGAGAAGAAAACCTTGAGCTCACTGACCTGTCCTGAAATCTGTGTTGCGTGAAGAAAAAAATGTGCTGCCTCTCGGCCTCTCATGCAGGGAGAATATTATATATATATATATATATATATATACCATTTCAACGGTAGCAGTGGTAAATATTATTATTTACCACTGCTACCGTTGAAATGGCTTCTGTTAGCGTTTTTTTCAAAAACAGCTTTTTTGATTATCCAACTAACTATTGACGTTTGTGTTTGGTTTTCAGATATGTGGAGCGCAAAAAGGTAACTAAAACAACCCTTTATTAACTTTTTAAAATGAACTTTCCCACAGAATTGTTTGTGAGACGCACAAAATAACATTCTCTTTGATTTCACTGTTATTACACCATTATAAACTACATGCAAATAATAAGCCTAAAATTGATTTAATGATTTCTGTTCTTTCACAACTTTGCAGACATAACATTATCCGTGTTCCAAGTGACCACAAAAAGTATGACAGTGCAATGGAGTCGTTACTCTGGCGCCAGCTCCTACAAAATCACTGCCACACCAAAAAACTCTCCTCAACCGTCCGCCTTCGCCCAGTTCAGCGGGAAATCCGTCATTGGCTCCGTTAACTCTCTCTCCGCCAATACAGTGTACACTATGCGGGTCGATGCCATGGACAAAGCGGGCAACGTCCTGAGCAGTGCAGAGTTGGAGGGGAGCTCAGGTATGCATGCATAATGGCCATGTGTGTGCGTAATGGACATATTATGAAGTATGTATAACGCATTGCAGGCCTACTATTCTCTCAATGCTTTGAATACGGTATTTTAATAAGACGATGATGATGATGATCATGGTGATGATTATGATGATTATGATGATGATAATTATGATGATGATGATAGTTATGATGATCATGATGATGGTGATGATCATGATGATCAATCAATCAATCAAATGTATTTATAAAGCCCTTTTTACATCAGCAGATGTCACAAAGTGCCATACAGAAACCCAGCCTAAAACCCCAAACAGCAAGCAATGCAGATGTAGAAGCACGGTGGCTAGGAAAAACTCCCTAGAAAGGCAGAAACCTAGGAAGAAACCTCAGGCTCTGAGAGGTGACCAGTCCTCTTCTGGCTGTGCAGGGTGGAGATTATAACAGTACATGGCCATTAAGGCCAGATTTTTCTCCAAGATGTTCAAACGTTCATAAATGACCAGCAGGGTCAAACAATAATCACAGTGGTTGTAGAGGTTGCAACAGGTCAGTACATCAGGAGTAAATGTCACTTGGCTTTTCATAGCCGGGCATTTAGAGGTTGAAATAGCAGGTGCGGTAGAGAGAGAGAGAGTTGAAAACAGCAGGTACAGTGGGGGGGAAAAGTATTTAGTCAGCCACCAATTGTGCAAGTTCTCCCACTTAAAAAGATGAGAGAGGCCTGTAATTTTCATCATAGGTACATGTCATCTATGACAGACAAATGGAGAAAAAATTCACATTCACATTGTAGGATTTTTAATGAATTTATTTGCAAATTATGGTGGAAAATAAGTATTTGGTCAATAAAAAAAGTTTCTCAATTCTTTGTTATATACCCTTTGTTGGCAATGACACAGGTCAAACGTTTTCTGTAAGTCTTCACAAGGTTTTCACACACTGTTGCTGGTATTTTGGCCCATTCCTCCATGCAGATCTCCTCTAGAGCAGTGATGTTTTGGGGCTGTCGCTGGGCAACACAGACTTTCAACTCCCCTCCAAAGATTTTCTATGGGGTTGAGATCTGGAGACTGGCTAGGCCACTCCAGGACCTTGAAATGCTTCTTACGAAGCCACTCCTTCGTTGCCCGGGCGGTGTGTTTGGGATCATTGTCATGCTGAAAGACCCAGCCACGTTTCATCTTCAATGCCCTTGCTGATGGAAGGAGGTTTTCACTCAAAATCTCACGATACATGGCCCCATTCATTCTTTCCTTTACACGAATCAGTTGTCCTGGTCCCTTTGCAGAAAAACAGCCCCAAAGCATGATGTTTCCACCCCCATGCTTCACAGTAGGTATGGTGTTCTTTGGATGCAACTCAGCATTCTTTGTCCTCCAAACACGACGAGTTGAGTTTTTACCAAAAAGTTATATTTTGGTTTCATCTGACCGTATGACATTCTCCCAATCCTCTTCTGGATCATCCAAATGCACTCTAGCAAACTTCAGACGGGCCTGGACATGTACTGGCTTAAGCAGGGGGACACGTCTGGCACTGCAGGATTTGAGTCCCTGGCGGCGTAGTGTGTTACTGATGGTAGGCTTTGTTACTTTGGTCCCAGCTCTCTGCAGGTCAGTCACTAGGTCCCCCCGTGTGGTTCTGGGATTTTTGCTCACTGTTCTTGTGATCATTTTGACCCCACGGGGTGAGATCTTGCGTGGAGCCCCAGATCGAGGGAGATTATCAGTGGTCTTGCATGTCTTCCATTTCCTAATAATTGCTCCCACAGTTGATTTCTTCAAACCAAGCTGCTTACCTATTGCAGATTCAGTCTTCCCAGCCTGGTGCAGGTCTACAATTTTGTTTCTGGTGTCCTTTGACAGCTCTTTGGTCTTGGCCATAGTGGAGTTTGGAGTGGAGGACAGAGGAGCCTCTTAAAGAAGAAGTTACAGGTCTGTGAGAGCCAGAAATCTTGCTTGTTTGTAGGTGACCAAATACTTATTTTCCACCATAATTTGCAAATAAATTCATTAAAAATCCTACAATGTGATTTTCTGGAATTTTTTTTCTCAATTTGTCTGTCATAGTTGATGTGTACCTATGATGAAAATTACAGGCCTCTCTCATCTTTTTAAGTGGGAGAACTTGAACAATTGGTGGCTGACTAAATACTTTTCCCCCCACTCTATGAGACAAGGTAGCACGTCCAGTGAATAGGTCAGAGTTCCATAGCCGCAGGCAGAAGAGTTGAAACTGGAGCAGCAGCACGACCAGGTGGACTGGGGACAGCAAGGAGTCATCAGGCCAGGTAGTCCTGAGGCATGGTCCTAGGGCTCAGGTGCTCCGGGAGGGGAGAGAGAGAGAGAGAGAGAGAGAGAATTAGAGGGAGCATACTTAAATTCACACAGGACACTGGATAAGACAGGAGAATAACACCAGATATAACAGACTGACCCTAGCCCCCCGGCACATAGACTATTGCAGCATAGATACTGGAGGCTGAGATGATGATGATGGTAATTAGGATGATGATGATGTCTGTATCCCTGTGTGTGTATGATGCTCTGTTCTGCTCTGCTCTGACCACCAGCCCCCGAGGTACCTACCATTGAGCAGGCCTACTCCAAGCAGAGCGACAGCATCACTGTGCAGTTCAGTGAGGTGATGGGGGCGAGTGGCTACATCCTGCGAGCCGAGTCTGAGGTGGGAGACTTCTTCTCAGAGACCATGGTGACCAGCTCCCCCGGCACCGTGCTGCAGCTGCAGCCATACACTGACTACACCCTCAGCGTCATGTCTGTCAACAGTGCGGGACGCAGCCAGCCCTCATTACCCGTCCAGATCAGAACAGGTGGATGGTTTAGATACATACACCTGTTCACATACACCTGTTTAGATACATACACCTGTCCAGGTTTATACACCCGTTCACATACACCTGTTTAGAGACATACACCTGTCCAGGTTTATACACCTGTTCACATACACCTGTTTAGAGACATACACCTGTCCAGGTTTATACACCTGTTCACATACACCTGTTTAGAGACATACACCTGTCCAGGTTTATACACCTGTTCACATACACCTGTTTAGAGACATACACCTGTCCAGGTTTATACACCTGTTCACATACACCTGTTTAGAGACATACACCTGTCCAGGTTTATACACCTGTTCACATACACCTGTTTAGATACATACACCTGTTCACATACACCTGTTTAGATACATACACCTGTCCAGGTTTATACACCTGTTCACATACACCTGTTCAGATTAACAAAAAAAAAAAGTACGTTTGTTACAATAATTAGAAAGTAAAAGGACAATTATCCCGCAACTTTCAATCACTCTTCAACTGAAATTAAAAGTTGTTTACTTAAGACCGTAATGACTGTATCATGACTGAAACGCTACCTCTCCATACTGTCTGAAAGACAAAGGGCTGCTATCTCCTACCTAGAGTCATAATGGAGTGCAGTTTCACAGCTCTATTGTCATAGTGGGTGCCTGGGGTGGAAACTGTATCTCCCCATTTAAGCCTTAAAACATATCAGAATTTGAAAAGGGAAACCATGAGAACTAGGTTCTCCTCTCCCCAAGGAGAACTGGACGTATCATAAGGACAGGAAAAATGATTATGTTTCACTAGCAAACAAAAAAGAAGACTCTCTGTTTGGCTAGGTTTGTTTCCTTACAGGATAGTATTCTCTCTCTCTCTCTCTCTCTCTCTCTCTCTCTCTCTCTCTCTCTCTCTCTCTCTCTGCCTCTCTCTCTCTGCCTCTCTCTCTCTGCCTCTCTCTCTGCCTCCTTTCATCACATCCATCTATTAGTTTATTAATCTACCTTTTATCTCCCTTACCCCTCTTCAGTGGTGATGGCCCCACAGCTCAACTCCACCTCTCCCAGTAATGACACCATCCTGGTGACCTGGTCTCCGGTCGACCACGCCGTCCTCTACACCCTCTGCATCATCAGGGAGGGCTCCAACTCTCGCCTCAAACTCAACACCAGCGACCCCTTCATGACCTTTGATGACCTGGAGCCTGGCACCATCTACTGCATCAAGGGCACAGCCTGGGACCTGGACGGTCGCCCCGGAGACGACCTCACCGTGTGTCAGATCACCCGTAAGCATAGCAACTGGGTGTTTGGTTAATAATATTAACTTAATATACTGTAGCTTGTATTAAAACCTCTCAGGAGAAGTTTCAACATCTCCCGAGAGAGAGAGAGACCTGGCAAGATGCCAGAAAGGGAAAAGTTATTTATGCTTTGTGTGTAGAGACGCAGTACTGAACAATAGACATAATGTAACACATAATCAGCATATAAAATCAGTCCTTCAAATTGTCAAAACCTGGAAGAGTCACTTGGTGTGAGGAGTCTGCTATGGTGCTGGTGCAATTTTCCGTCATAGCCTGTCCACTAGTGGTAGGCACAGTTCATTAGAACCCAGGTATGACTGTAAATGCCATCTAGATGAGTGTGTCTATGTGAATATGTTCATATCAGTAAATGTATTTTTTGTGTCGTTCTTTGAATAACTGTATGTGTCTCTCTGTGTCCCCACTAGGTCCTCTCAGCCCTGAGGCCATCCAGCTGTTCTTCACCCAGAGCAGGTCTGTGGGGTTGGCAGTCTCCTGGCAGATGGTGCGTGGGGCAGACGTCTACTTGGCCAGGACTTCTACTGGTCAGAACTGCTCTGCCTCAAAGATGTTCTGTACCATCATCCCGCTGAGCTGCGGTCAGAACCACAGTGTGACTGTTACTGCCGAGAACAGCGCTGGACCCAGCAACCCCTCTGACCCTGAGGAATTCATCACATGTATGTTTACCCCCTGACCCCTGACCCTTGACCTCTTACCTCTAGCTCTGACCCCTAACACCAAAATCCTAGCGATAAATCAAATAAAAGTTTATTGGTCGAGTATACAGATTTGCAGATGTTATCACAGGTGCAGCAAAATACTTGTGATGCTAGCTCCAAATGTGCAGTAATACCTAACAATAAAAATAATACACTCATAATCCAGAAAAATAAAGAAAATGGTTATATAGGATGAGCCATAACAAGAATACAGTATCACCATATAAAGTGGGTGAAACAGTATGAAAACGTTATTAAAGTGACCAGTGTTCAATGACTCTATGTACATAGGGTAGCAGTCTCTAAGGTGCTGGGTAGAGTACCGGGTGGTAGCCGGCTAGAACAGTGACTAAGGTTCAGGGCAGGGTACTGGGCGGAGGCCGGCTAGTGGTGACTAAGGTTCAGGGCAGGGTACTGGGCGGAGGCCGGCTAGTGGTGACTAAGGTTCAGGGTAGGGTACAGGGCGGAGGCAGGCTAGTGGTGACTAAGGTTCAGGGTAGGGTACAGGGCGGAGGCCGGCTAGTGGTGACTAAGGTTCAGGGTAGGGTACAGGGCGGAGGCAGGCTAGTGGTGACTAAGGTTCAGGGCAGGGTACTGGGCGGAGGCCGGCTAGTGGTGACTAAGGTTCAGGGTAGGGTACAGGGCGGAGGCCGGCTAGAACAGTGACTAAGGTTCAGGGCAGGGTACAGGGCGGAGGCAGGCTAGTGGTGACTAAGGTTCAGGGTAGGGTACAGGGCGGAGGCAGGCTAGTGGTGACTAAGGTTCAGGGCAGGGTACAGGGCGGAGGCCGGCTAGTGGTGACTAAGGTTCAGGGCAGGGTACAGGGCGGAGGCCGGCTAGTGGTGACTAAGGTTCAGGGCAGGGTACAGGGCGGAGGCAGGCTAGTGGTGACTAAGGTTCAGGGCAGGGTACAGGGCGGAGGCCGGCTAGTGGTGACTAAGGTTCAGGGCAGGGTACAGGGCGGAGGCCGGCTAGTGGTGACTAAGGTTCAGGGCAGGGTACTGGGCGGAGGCCGGCTAGTGGTGACTAAGGTTCAGGGCAGGGTACAGGGCGGAGG
This sequence comes from Coregonus clupeaformis, assembly GCF_020615455.1. Lineage (NCBI taxonomy): Eukaryota > Metazoa > Chordata > Actinopteri > Salmoniformes > Salmonidae > Coregonus > Coregonus clupeaformis. The sequence goes on from NC_059212.1 coordinate 56,612,987, forward strand.
CAGGCTAGTGGTGACTAAGGTTCAGGGCAGGGTACAGGGCGGAGGCCGGCTAGAACAGTGACTAAGGTTCAGGGCAAGGTACAGGGCGGAGGCCGGCTAGTGGTGACTATTTAACAGTCTGATTGCCTGGAGTTAGAAGCTGTTTCTCAGTCTCTCGTTCCCAGCTTTGATGCACCTGTACTGTCTTGGCTGTGGCTCAGGTGGCTGAGGTCCTTGATGATCTTCCTGTGACACAGGGTGCTGTAGATGTCCTTGTGGGCAGGCAGATACAGTGTATTGGCATGTACTTGCAACACTACACTGTAGCCCTACTAACACAAGTCTTTCCAGTGTTATTACAATGGTATGAGGTCAATGTAAGATGACCTTCAGAGGTGAACTCTGTATAATTCCCCAATGTTATTACTACGATTATAAGGTAATGTAATTTTATGCTAATATCTCTTGTCTCTCTCTGTCATCAATGTGCAATAGTAATGTATTTTATTACTATGGTATAAGGTCTATATAATATAGAGTCATGTCTGGAATTATATGTATATCGCTCTTGTGTCTCTCTGTCAGTCCCGTGCCCTCTGGAGCGTATCTGGGTAGAGGAGCGCCAGGCGGGCAGCTGCTGGATAACGTGGACTGAGATGCCCCTGGTGGAGAACTACATTGCCTTTATCAAGAGAGACGATGGGTCTGAAGAGCGTTGTAACACAACTGACACCACCTGTCACTTCCACTGCATGTGTGGCTACACCTACCTCATCACCATGTTCAGCTACAACCTGGCTGGCTCCAGTCCACAGGGAGAAGTGTTCAACTATACGACCGGTAAGAGTTATAATACTGTCCACACACACACACACACACACGCACGCACGCACGCACGCACGCACAAACACACAGACACACAGACACACAGACACACACACACACACACACACACACACAGACACACACACATACACACACACAGACACACACACACACTAGACACACACACACACACACACACGCACGCACGCACAAACACACAGACACACAGACACACACACACACACACACACACACACAGACACACACACATACACACACACAGACACACACAGACACACACACACATAGACACACACACACACATACACACACACACACACACACACACACACACATACACACACAGACACACATACACACACAGACACACACAGACACACACACACATACACACACACATAGACATACACACACACACACACACATAGACACACACACACACACAGCTTTGTCAAGTCACTCATCTCTCTTTTCTTCCTCCCCAGTTCCCTGTTGCCCAGAGGATATTACCATAGCACTGGTTTCCACGGAGACCCTGGAGATCATGTGGTTGTCGGTGCGGGGGGCGGAGCTATACGAGACGACGGCGGAGGAGATTGATGATGTCATCCACTGTAAGGACACAGCGCCTGTGTGTGCTCTGTCCGACCTGCGCTGTAACACACAGTACAGTGTGGTGGTGACACCATGCAGCGAGATACGAGGCTGCAACCGCACCTGCAAACCTCACACACATGAGACAGGTAAAACACACATCAATACAATAGGAACAAACATAGACATAGAAAACATTTTATTTTAAGAATGAGATCAGCTCTTCTTCAACTTTACTGTCTTTATTCTATACGGCATCTCACTTTACCATTACAAGACCAGTGGAGACTGCTGAGGGGTGGACGGCTCATAATAATGTCTGAAACGGAGCAAATGGAATGGTATCAAACACATGGAAACCATGGAAACCATGTATTTGATGTGTTTGATACCATTCCACTTTTTCTGCTCCAGCCATTACCACATTACCATTACCACCTGTTCTCCCCAATTAAGGTGCAACCAAACTCCTGTGTACAATACAAGGATAAGCTTTAGCCAATCAACTAATTAGCCAATCACCCAATTAACCTATCAACAAATTAACCAATCAACCAATTAACAAATCAACCAGTCCATTAACCTCTCGTCTCTCCTCTAGCTCCCTGTTCTCCAGAGATCCTGAGTGTGTCTCAGAACAACTCATCCTCGAGTGTCAGTGTCCTGTATACTGCCCCTAACACCCCCAACACCACCTACACTGTCACAGCCGTGAGCCACACAGACACACTCACCTGTCAATCACGCTCCACCTCTTGCCAGCTCACACAGCTGCCCTGCGGAGTCACCTATGATGTCACAGCGTACGCCAGGACAGCAGTGGGGACAAGCCTGCCCAGCTATAGCGTGCCCCTGGAAACAGGTGCGGGAAACCCTGTATGACAGAGTGAATGTGTATGTTAGGGCAAATCTAAAATGACATCCTGTTTGGTCATAAGTAGTGCAATATGGGGAATAGGATGTTATTTGAACCATAGATATACAGACCATTGATATATAGACCATAGATATACAGACCATAGATTATACAGACCATAGATATACATACCATAGATATATAGACCATAGATATACAGACCATAGATATGCAGACCATAGATTATACAGACCATAGATTATACAGACCATAGATATACAGACCATAGATATACAGACCATAGATATACAGACCATAGATTATACAGACCATAGATATACATACCATAGATATATAGACCATAGATATACAGACCATTGCTATATAGACCATAGATATACAGACCATAGATTATACAGACCATAGATATACAGACAATATATATACAGATAACTCTCGGGCTGTCTCATATGACACTGTATTCCCTATGCAGTGCACTAGTTTTAACCAGATACCTAAGCCTCTGTTCTGTTCTGTTCCCTCGCCAGGTCCCTGCTGCCCCCCCACCCTGACAGTAGACCAGGTGACCCAGGCCATGACCAACGTCACCTGGTCCCCCGCTACAGGGGCGCGCTCCTATGTCACAGCGCTGACTTCATCGCGGGGACACGCCAAGTGCCACACCATGGACACACACTGCCTGATGGGATGCATCACCTGCGGTACCAACTACAGCGTGAGCATGGAGGCCATCAGCAGGACAGGCCACAAGGCAGAATGCAACTATCATGGCTTCTCATCCAGTTAGTACGCATAGGCTACACACACACACACACACACACACACACACACACACACACACACACACACACACACACACACACACACACACACACACACACACACAAACACACAGAGACACACACAAACACACAGAGACACACACAAACACACAGAGACACACACAGACACACAGACACACAGACACACACAGACACACAGACACACAGACACACACACACAAACACACACACAGACAAACACACACACATACACAGACACACACACACACACAGACAGACACACACACACAGACACACACACACACACACACTGACACAAACACACAAACACACACAGACACACACACACACAGACACACAGACACAAAGACACACACAGACACTCAGACACACACACACACACAGACACACCCACACACACGCACACACACACACACACACACACACACACACACACACACACAAACACACCCACACACACATACATGCATGAACACACGCAACATTCTTGTTCACTCAACAAACTGCAAAAAAATTACCAACAAACACCAATATTTTCCCCCAATTTGCATCCTGTCCATTCAAGACCACGTCATATAAATCTTCAATCTTTGCTCCCAGGCGCCTGTTGTCCATCGAGTGTCAAACTCTACCAGATGGCCAACAACTCTCTGAGGGCATACTGGCGCTCCTCGGGCCCCCAGAACCACACGGTGGACCTGATTGGGACAGGCACCAATCACACCTGCGTCCCCTCGCCCCTCAGCAGCTCCTGTGAAGTGACGAATGTCATATGTGGGGACATCTACACCATGGTGGTGGCACCTGTCAATCAGGACGGGAGCAAAGTCACATTCTGTCCCCGCAGGATCTACTCTGGTGAGTGAGTGTGTGTAGTTAGTTAGTTAGTTAGTAGTTAGTAGTTAGTTAGTTAATTGTTATTTAGTTAGTTAGTAGTTAGTTAGTTAGTTAGTAAGTTAGTAGCTAGTAATTAGTTAGCTAGTTAGTAGTTAGTAGTTAGTAGTTAGTTAGTTAGTTAGTTAGTTAGTTAGTTAGTTAGTTTGTTAGTTAGTTAGTTAGTTAGTTAGTAGTTAGTAGTTAGTAGTTAGTTAGTAGTTAGTAGTTAGTTAGTAGCTAGTAGTTAGTTAGTTTGTTAGTCAGTCGTTATTTAGATGGTTAGTAGTTTGTTAGTGGTTAGCTTGTAGTTAGTTATTTAGTTAGTAGTTAGTAGTTAGTTAGTGGTTAGTTCGTTTGTAGTTCATAGCTAGTTAGTTGGTTAGTTAGTTGGTTAATTAGTTAGTTAGTTAGTTAGTAGTTGGTTAGTTGATTAGTTGTTAGTTAGGTGATTAGTTGATTAGTTATTTACTTTGTTTGTTTGTTTGTTCGTTCGTTAGTAGTTTGTTAGTTAGTTAGTTAGTTAGTTAGTTAGTTAGTTAGTTAGTTAGTTAGTTAGTTAGTTAGTTAGTTAGTTAGTTAGTAGTTGGTTAGTTGATTAGTTGGTTAGTTAGGTGGTTAGTTGATTAGTTATTTACTTAATTACTTAGCAGATAAATAGATTATGTGGTAGATCAAACTGGGAATGTCTACAGTGAGTTTGTGTCTAATGGCATTGTTCTCATTCTCTTACAGTGTCCTGCTCCGGAAGCAATGTAGGAATGGGTAAGTGTCCGGCGTCCACTAGTAAACTTCACCGGGAAACTCAGCTAGCATACTTTACTGACATTGTATATCCTACCCAATACACTCTAAAAAGAATAGGTTCCTGGAAGCTCTTTTAGGGGTTCTTCAAATTGAAACTGTGGCGGAACCTCTATAAGTTCTTCAAAGAACCCCCTTTAATTGTTCCTCAAATAACCTTTTGGGGTTCATCTCCAATGTTCATCTACATGTGATCTGCATAACATTATGCGACAAACCAAAACCAATTGTACATACCTTTATGTGCGTCCTCGTCTGTATACCTGCAGACACACACTAATTAGCGGGCCGTTCAGTCATCTGCGCCCAATGCAGCTATAGCCCTCAACATATTCTTACCTCTTTGTTGATTGACATCCATTGAATTGTGTCCATTTCTGTTTTACACAGAATTTTTAAAGGGAGTAAATGCCAAACAACACAGCCATTTGCACAAATATGAAAAGATAGATGGTATCATCATATGGTCCTCTGTAGCTCAGCTGGTAGAGCACGGTGCTTGTAACGCAAAGGTAGTGGGTTCGATCCCCGGGACCACCCATACACAAAAAAAATTATGCACGCATGACTGTAAGTCGCTTTGGATAAAAGCGTCTGCTTAATGGCATATTATTATTATAAAACAATATCAATTTAGATCATTCAAGGGAGAAACCTTACCTTAAATTAAGGGGATCTTAAAAATGTTCAGTTATGTGCTTGCACCTGCTGTTTTCTCAAATTCAAATCCACATTTTTCAGTTGGGCAGTTAGGTTCCTGCAAGAACCCCCAAGAACTAAGGAGGTTCCTCGATGAATCCCACCTCCTATGGGGTTCTTGGAAGTACCTTTTGGGGGCATTTTTCAGTGCCAAGAACCCAAAGGTAGAACACCTAATTTGTAGAGTGCATGTTGAACTTTATCTTTCTCTTCTTTCTAGTGATCTATCGGGGAAAGAGAAGTGTCGATTAGAGGTGAGTTAAAATTGTGTATAACAAAATCATCAACATCGCTGTAAAAAAAAACATGAACTGAACATAAACTGTGTAAACTTTTGAAACGTTCATTGTGTCATACTTTATACAGCATCATCTACTACATCAAATTATGAAAGAAGCAGAAGAAAGGTGCTTACACAAGACCTGTCCTTTGTGTTACCGCACGTCATAAAGAGTATCGCGTAACTTCATAAGCATCCATAAATTGCATCAGTCTATATGAGGTTGGCAACAACAATAACAGAGGCAGATAGTCTAGCGGTTAGAGCGTTGGGCTAGTAACCGAAAGGTTGTAAGTTCGAATCCCTGAGCTGACAAGGTGAAAAATCTGTCGATGTGCCCTTGAGCAAGGCACTTAACCTTACTTGCTCCAGGGTTGCCGTTGATAATGGTTGGTCATGACCCCACTATCCGAGGGAGAGTTGGGATAATCATAAAAACACTTTTCCAATTCAGAAATGCGTCTTAATACACACTGAAATTAGGACAAATATAAGCACACACCAAATTAATTATTTTATAAGACCAGACCTCTTTGTATAGAAAGGTCAATGTCCCAGTGGAACAACAGACTGAGAGGACAGGTCAGACAGGCATTCTTAGAAGAGGTGAGACAGTATTCTTAGAGGTGAGACAGTATTCTTAGAAGAGGTGATACAGTATTCTTAGAGGTGAGACAGTATTCTTAGAGGTGAGAGTATTCTTAGAGGTGAGACAGTATTCTTAGAAGAGGTGAGACAGTATTCTTAGAAGAGGTGATACAGTATTCTTAGAGGTGAGACAGTATTCTTAGAAGAGGTGAGACAGTATTCCTAAAAGAGGTGAGACAGTATTCTTAGAAGAGGTGATACAGTATTCTTAGAAGAGGTGATACAGTATTCTTAGAAGAGATGATACAGTATTCTTAGAAGAGGTGAGACAGTATTCTTAGAAGAGGTGAGACAGTATTCTTAGAGGTGAGACAGTATTCTTAGAAGAGGTGATACAGTATTCTTAGAAGAGGTGATACAGTATTCTTAGAAGAGGTGAGACAGTATTCTTAGAAGAGGTGATGCAGTATTCTTAGAAGAGGTGATGCAGTATTCTTAGAAGAGGTGATGCAGTATTCTTAGAAGAGGTGATGCAGTATTCTTAGAAGAGGTGATACAGTATTCTTAGAGGTGAGACGGGTACTGTACTCTTGGGACAGACAGGTGAATGACATGTTTACTGTAGGGAATCCTGTGATGTACTGTAGATCTGTCCATTAAACATGGAGAGAAGGAAGGAGGAGAAAGGAAGGAGTGTCATAGATAATAGAGATATGAGAGAGATGTCAGAGAGGTGTAGCTAAAAATGCTTGAATAACGCAGTCAGAGGTCTGCGACCTGGATGGAAAACGTGTTGGAAACGTGAGGAACCGGACCGAGGGCCTCTTGCATTAAAGAGCGACTGAACCGAACAACCAACTTCTCTGGTTGAAAACGGCCTATGTGGCATCGATATGAGTCGGAAACATTTATTCTAGTGTCAAAATTGACTACAAAGTGTAAATAGGATAATTCTGGTCATAAAGTCAGTATTCCAAAACAGATTTTTGTGAGATTTGTGTAACTGAAGATGTCACAACTTACATGAGGGTTAGGTTTTGATTTCAATCCTGCCCACACTGCCTGGCACAATCTAATCAAGGCTGGCAGTAATCAAATCATCCACATCTGTTTAGATAGTGGTAATGAAAAACTTAGAAGAAGAACAGGGAAAACAGGAAGAAACCTTGACAGCAGAGTGACTGACATTCCGTACAGACAAGAGGCTTGAACAACAGCAGCACATAAACACCAACTCTAATGTTCTACATCTGTCCCTCTGCTCTGGGTCTTGTATTGCAGGTAATCCCCTGGAAAGACACGAAATTGCATCCACTAATATCAACGTCTGTCACGTCTGTCAAGAAATCAGCTGAAATGTCACTCTTTTTATTCAGTACCTCTCCTTTGATTCTAACTTCATCTATCTATGCTTTTTGGGATCAACATGTGTCCTAATGTCAAACCATCATTAAGTTAATTATTAAAGGTGTGTTATCTTCAGTGTATACCTGAAAAAGACTTGATGCCATTTTATATGACTGTAAAGAGACATGCAAGCTTGTGAATTATACATTCTAATCTCTACAATCAAAACGACTCATTAAATGTGTTAAATTACAAATGCTTGTAATTGCTCGTTATCTGTATCCGCTGTGGTCTTTTCTCCGACATTTATTGTTTTTTACTAACAGACTGAAACTGGTTTTGATCCTACTGTCTAGCAGAGAGAAATCATTACAACGTGTGTCCTTTATGTAAGTCTCCCTTTATGACCCAAGAGAAACGAGAGAAACTGTGTGCCCCATAATACATCTTTCTGTGAAATATACAGTACACAGATTTTTTTTTTTTTAAGTACATGAAATAACACAAGTATCCCTAAGTAGGAAGCCTCCATAGGGTTGTTGTTAAGCATGTTATGTAACAGTGGTCGCTGTTTGTTGGTCACTGTGAAAGAGGAGCAGAGAGAACTACTAGAATACCACTGGACCACAGGCGGCTGCTGAGGGGAGGACGGCTCATAATAATGTCTGGAACGGAGCAAATGGAATGGAAACAATGTGTTTGATGTATTTGATACCATTCCACTTACACTGCTCCAGCCATTACTACGAGCCCGTTCTCCCCAATTAAGATGCCACCAACCTCCTGTGCACTGGAGTCATGCCTGGAGTCATACATGTCATATGGATGATACGTCAGATCAGATTGCAGGGCAGAGAATGTTCCCATTGCATTCATTGTTGTCCCCTGCCTGACGGTGTTCAAACAATAAAACACACCCTATTGCATTACCACACTGTGTGGCGTCAATCAATGAACCTCTTGGAGTAATTCAGAATGATCTCTGAAACATTAATTATAAAGCTATTATATATAGAGAGAGAGAGTTGAACCACACAGCATAATATTACACAGTATTGTGGCTGTTATAAAGCTGGTTTGGGATAAGGACCCTAGTCAGAATGCATAACAAAGAACAGATATAATGTCACTACATAGGAACAATAATTGTCACTAAATTGAAATGGAAAGTTAGAGAATAACTCCATGGAATAAGAGCATGTAGATACAATATGAACTATACCCAGGGACCCCCTCCCACGCGAAGCGACGACCCAGGGACCCCCTCCCACGCGAAGCGACGACCCAGGGACCCCCTCCCACGCGAAGTGACGACCCAGGGACCCCCTCCCACGCGAAGCGACGACCCAGGGACCCCCTCCCACGCGAAGCGACGACCCAGGGACCCCCTCCCACGCGAAGCGACGACCCAGGGACCCCCTCCCACGCGAAGCGACGACCCAGGGACCCCCATCATACGTTAGCAAAACATTTTTCTTTCGCATGTCTGGTGTTATCTTCAGATGAATGATAATGGCAAGAGAAGTAATCCACATTATTAAATGAATAGAATTGGATAGATGGTTTTTCATTATTTTGACCTACCCACATTATAATTGGAAGAGGAATTGTAAACTCTAACATAGCCTATTAGCTAGAAAGTTAACTTCAAACACATTATCGCTAAGAGTAGCTGTTTAGCTGGTTAAACAAGGGTTAGTCATGTGTTGACAAAAACGTATGTCCAAGTCAAGAAATCTTTCCAGCAGCCAGCGGCACTTGCTGCACTGTCAGATACAGATAATTTGCTCATATTTGGAGTTGATGAATAAAATGGACATCATTAGAATGAAGAAAATGTCCTCTTTTGTACTATAGGTATGTCATTCAAAATCTGTTTATTCTGTTGTTGCTAGCGATATTCATATAAACATTGGCACACCTACTCATTCCAGGGTTTTTCTTTATTTGTACTATTTTCTACATTGTAGAATAATAGTGAAGACATCAAAACTATGAAATAACACATATGGAATCATGTAGTAACCAAAAAAGTGTTAAACAAATCAAAATATATTTTAGATTTTAGATTCTTCAAAGTAGCCACCCTTTGCCTTGATGACAGCTTTGCCTACTCTTGGAATTTTCTCAACCAGCTTCATGAGGTAGTCACCTGGAATGCATTTCAATTAACAGGTGTGCCTTGTTAAAAGTTAATTTGTGGAATTTCTTTCCTTCTTAATGCATTTGAGCCAATCAGTTGTGTTGTGACAAGGTAGGGGTGTTATATAGAAGATAGCCCTATTTGGTAAAAGACCCAGTTTCATATTATGGCAAGAACAGCTCAAATAAGCAAAGAGAAATTAAAGTCCATCATTACTTTGAGACATGAAGGTGTCAATCCGCAAAATGTCAAGAACTTTGAACGTTTCTTCAAGTGCAGTTGCAAAAACCATCAAGCGCTATGATGAAACTGGCTCTCATGAGGATCGCCACAGGAAAGGAAGACCCAGAGTTACCTCTGCTGCAGAGGATAAGTTCATTAGAGTTAACTGCACCTCAAATTGCAGCCCAAATAAATGCTTCACAGAGTTCAAGTAACAGACACATCTCAACATCAACTGTTCAGAGGAGACTGCATGAATCAGGCCTTCATGGTCCAATTGCTGCAAAGAAACCACTACTAAAGGACACCAATAAGAAAAAGAGACTTGCTTGGGCCAAGAAACACAAGCAATGGATATTAGACTGGTGGAAATTAGACCGGTGGAAATCTATCCTTTGAAAGTTTATTCAAGTGCAGTCGCAAAAAAACATCAAGCGCTATGATGAAACTGGCTAGGACACCGCCTGTCCGCGTCAGGTGTGGAGATGGAGATTGACCGCTGTCACGCCCTGACTCAGGGGACTCTTATATGTTGAGTCCGGGTGTGAATATTCTATGTTGTGTATATCTATGTGAATGATCTAGTATGTGTAGATCTATGTTGGCCGGTGTGGTTCCCAATCAGAGGCAGCTGTCGCTCGTTGTCTCTGATTGGGGATCATACTTAGGCAGCCTATTGGCACTAGTTAGTTGTGGGATCTTGTTCCGTGAGGAGGCTTGTTTTGTGTTTAGCCTTAGGACTTCACGTTTCGTTGGTTTGTTGTTTTGTCGTGTGTTTATCATTTAAATAAACATGTACGCATTTCACGCTGCGCTTTGGTCTGACCCGTCCTTAAACGAACGTGACAACCGCATTTCGGCCGTGCGTAATTGGTCGACTCCAACCACTGTAAAGGAGGTGCAGCGATTCTTGGGTTTTGCCAATTACTAACGGAGGTTTATCCGGGGCTTTGGTCAGGTAGCGGCTCCCATTAGCTAAAGGGAGGACCGGTGCGTCTACAGTGGTCAGCTGAGGCGGACAGGGCTTTTGGGCATCTGAAGGACCTGTTTACTTTGGCTCCGGTGCTGACTCATCCGGATCCTTCCGTGGCATTCCAGGTTGAGGTGGATGCGTCCGAGGCTGGGATTGGAGCTGTACTGTCTCAGCGCTCGGGTACGCCACCAAAACTCTGTCCCTGTGCTTTCTTTTCTAAGAAGCTCAGTCCGGCGGAGCGCAACTATGATGTGGGGGACAGGGAGCTGTTAGCTGTGGTTAAAGCTCTGAAGGTGTGGAGGCATTGGCTTGAGGGGGCTAAACACCCTTTTCTCATTTTGACTGACCATCGTAATCTGGAGTACATCCGGGCGGCGAGGAGGCTGAACCCTCATCAGGCAAGGTGGGCCATGTTCTTCACTCATTTTGTGTTTACTCTCACTTACAGACCAGGTTCCCAGAACGCTAAGGCAGACGCCCTGTCCCGACTGTATGACACAGAGGAGAGGTCCATTGAGCCCACTCCCATACTTCCGGCATCGTGTCTGGTGGCACCGGTGGTGTGGGAGGTTGACGCAGACATCGAGCGGGCGTTACGTACCGAGCCCACTCCCCCCCAGTGTCCAGAGGGTCGGATGTACGTGCCGCTCGAGGTTCGTGATCAATTGATCTATTGGGCTCACACGTCACCCTCCTCTGGTCATCCTGGCATCGGTCGGACAGTGCACTGTCTTAGTGGGAAGTACTGGTGGCCCACTTTAGCCAAGGACGAGAGGGTTTATGTTTCCTCCTGCTCAGTGTGCGCCCAGTGTAAGGCACCTAGACACCTGCCCAGAGGGAAATTACAACCCCTACCCGTTCCACAACGGCCGTGGTCCCACCTATCGGTGGATTTTGTGACGGACCTTCCCCCCTCACAAGGGAACACCACGATCCTGGTCGTTGTGGATCGGTTTTCCAAATCCTGCCGTCTCATTCCTATGCCAGGTCTCCCTACAGCCCTACAAACTGCTGAGGCCCTGTTTACACACGTCTTCCGGCACTACGAGGTACCTGAGGATATTGTGTCGGATCGGGGTCCCCAGTTCACCTCAAGGGTCTGGAGGGCGTTCATGGAACGTCTGGGGGTCTCGATTAGCCTTACCTCAGGTTTTCACCCCGAGAGTAATGGGCAGGTGGAGAGAGTTAACCAGGATGTGGGTAGGTTTCTGCGGTCCTATTGCCAGGACCGGCAGGGGAAGTGGTCGGGTTATATCCCCTGGGCAGAGATAGCCCAAAACTCACTCTGCCACTCCTCTACTAACCTTACACCTTTCCAGTGTGTGTTAGGTTATCAGCCGGTCCTGGCACCTTGGCATCAGAGCCAGATCGAGGCTCCTGCGGTGGATGAGTGGTTTCGGCGCTCGGAAGAGACCTGGAACGCTGCTCATGTACATGTGACGATCCCGGCTGTCTGAGTCGGGTCCTGTCTGGTGACTAGTGTTCCTGCTCGTATTCTCCAGTTTCCCGAGGGTTGGGGAACGCTCCGAGAGCGCTCTGGTTTTCCGCACCTGCATCCCATCAGCAATCTGCACACCTGGTCCTGATCATCACCCTTCTTAGGCTCTGGCCCAACATCCAGTTCCTGCCGGATCGTTAGCCATGAACATCTCTCACCGGAACCTTCACCCAACCTCTGCCTGATGGTCGGCGGCTGCCGAGACCAGTACCCAGACCAACCACTGCACCCTCAACAACCCATCCACGCCACCCGCTCTGTTCCCTGGATTATTCAGCTTCACTCGGACTCTATAAATAAACACTCACCTTTGTCTCACGTACCGTGTCCTGGTCTGCTTCTGGGTTCTGGCTTAGTTAACGTGACAGAGCGATCCGGCCAGTAGTGAACCCAGCGGACCTGGACTCTGTTCGCCATGCTATTACCCAGCAGGAGAAGATGTTGGGCTATCATATGCACGGTACTACAGGAGATCGCGTTGTCGTTCGGAACCTTTCTACCGGTCTGACGGGGTCCAGAACCACGCAAGTGTCGGTGGAGGATCCACTACCGTTTCACCCATCTCGCCTGCCGCTTCTGAAGCTGTGTCCATCCGTGAGCCCAAGGTTCCGGCGCCGGATAAGTATGAGGGAGAGCTGGGAAGATGCCGTTCCTTCCTTATGCAGTGTGGACTAGTGTTCGATCTACACCCTACTCTTATGCCACAGACAAGGCTAGGATAGCCTTTGTGATTGAGTTGCTGCGTGGTCGGCGCTGGAGTGGGCTTCAGCCGTTTGGGAGCGACAGGATCCCTGCATGGCTTCATACCAGGGGTTCACGGCCGAGATGAGGAAGCTCTTGACCATTCCCGTCCGAGGGAGGGAACGCAGCTAGGCGCCTGTTTTCGCTTCGCCAAGGAACTCGCAGCGTGGCCGACTTCGTGATCGAGTTCAAGGCGTTGGCTGTGGAGAGTGGGTGGAAGGAGTCTCTGCAAGCGGCCTTTTACCAGGGTCTGTCGGAGCAGCTCAAGGATGAGTTGATCTCCTATCCGGAGCCTAGTGACCTGGACAGCTTGGTAGCTTTGTCTATTCGGGTGGATAATCGAGTCCGAGGCCGAAGGAGGAGAAGCAATGGGGGTCCGTCCAATCGATCAGCTTCTCAGTTCCCAGTCGGGTCGGGTGGTGGACCGAACACGTCGATCATTCTCCACCACAATGGATTAGTGGAGAGGTCCTCTCTCCCGATGCTGAACCCATGCAAGTGGGGCGGCACGGGGTTAACCAAGGAGGGCGTCAACATAGGCGTCAGACCAACTGCTGCCTCTACTGTGGTAGCTCGGGACATTACATCTCCCCTGTTCCCGGCGGTCGTCAAACTGCCCGGCTCGCTAAAGTTGGGAGGACTTTTAGCGAGCCAGTTTCCAACCTCTCAGTACCTCTGTCAGACCCCGTTTCCCGGCTACCCTTGTGAACAGGAATCAGAGCTTAGCGCTTAACGCTTTTATCGATTCAGGTGCCGATGGAAGCTTTCTTGATGCCGAGTTGGTGGAACAGCTGGGGCTTTCCAAGGAGCAATTGCCGGAAGCCATTGAAGCGACCACTCTGAGCGGCAGTAGTCTGGCACGTATCGGCGATGAGGACTGAACCCGGTTAAGATGCGGTTGTCGGGGAATCATTCTGAGATGATTTCATTCTTCATTCTGCCCGTCTTCCCATGTTCCTCTGGTCCTTGGATCCCCTGGCTGAAGGAACACAATCCCACGTTCGATTGGGTGACGGGCAGGTAGCGAGTTGGAGCCTTGAGTTGTCATGCTAACTGTCTCAAGACTGCCTGCCCCCATTCGGTTCCCAGTCAGGTGATTGAGGCTAAACCCCCAGATTTGTCCCTGGTTCCCGAGACATATCACGATTTGGGGAAGTTTTCAGTAAGCAGAAGCTCTGTCACTCCCTCCCCACCCACCATATGATTGTGCCATCAACCTGGTCCCTGGAGCTGTCTACCCCAAGGGAAGGTTATACAGTATCTCCCGACCTGAACGTGAGGCGTTGGAGACCTACATCAAGGAGTCCCTAGCTGCTGGTCTCGTTAGTCCCTCGTCATCACCCCTGGGGGCAAGGATTCTTCTTTGTGGGTAAGAAGGATGGCTCTCTTCGACCGTGTATTGATTATCGGGGGTTGAATGACATCACGGTCAAGAACAAGTATCCCCTGCCCTTGATGAGTTCTGCCTTCGACTCCTTACAGGGTGCTACGGTGTTCACCAAGCTAGACCTACGCAATCGTATCACCTGGTCCGGATCAGAGAGGGGGACGAGTGGTTGACGGGTTTCAATACACCGATGGGTCACCGAGTATCAGGTGATGCCGTTTGGACTGACCAATGCTCCAGCGTATTCCAGAGTATGGTGAGCAACGTCCTGAGAGATATGATCGGTCTCTTTGTGTTTGTTTACCTGGATGACATTCTGATCTTCTCGAAGGAACCTTCCGACCACGTCCACATGTCCGGCAGGTTCTGCAGCGATTGTTGGAGAATCGCCTGTTCGTGAAGGCCGAGAAGTGCGAGTTTCACGCCCACACGACATCCTTTCTCGGGTACATCATCTCCAGGGGAGAGATTAGGATGGACCAGGAGAAGGTTAGAGCGGTTCTGGAATGGGCCCAGCCCGGTACGAGATTGCAGCTCCAGAGATTTTTGGGGTTTGCGAATTTCTACCGCAGATTCATCCGGATTACAGCCGTGTGGCCTCCGTTAACTGCCTTAACTTCCAGTATCAGGACCTTCAAGTGGAATCCGGAGGCGGATCGGCGTTTCTGGATTTGAAGAGGCGATTCACCAGCACCGATTCTCTCTCAACCGGACCGGCCCGTCAGTTACGTCGTTGAAGTGGGCCGCGTCTGATGTGGGAGTTAGCGCCATCCTGTCGCAGCGATGCTCCACGGACAGTAAACTCCATCCCTCGCCTACTACTCTCTACGCCTTTCGCCTGCGGAGAGGAATTACGATGTGGGTAACCGGGAGCTTCTCGCGGTGAAACTTGCCTTGGAGGAGTGGCGCCACTGGTTGGAGGCGGAGCAACCGTTTATTGTCTGGACTGACCACAAGAATCTTGCTTACGTGCAATCGCCTAAACGTCTCAACTCCCGTCAGGCCAGGTGGGCGTTGTTTTCGGGACGATTCAAGTTTGCCCTGACGTTCCGACCTGGATCTAAGAACGGCAAGGCGGACGCCTTGTCCCGGATGTTCTCCAAGACGGAGGAGGGTGGGTCCAAGACCGAGACAATCCTCCCCCGGAACTGCGTCATGGGAGCAGTTATGTGGAAGATTGAGGAGGAGGTGCTGGCGGCCCTTCGGACTCGCCGGTCGTAGCGGTCCACCCGGTCGGTTGTTTGTGCCTGAGTCGGTTCGTCCTGCTGTCCTCAAATGGTCCCACGCCAGCAAGATGGCTTGTCACCCTGGCGTGGCTCGGACTATGGCGTTTCTTCGCAGGCGTTTTTGGTGGCCTGCCATGGCCGAGGATACTCGGGGTTTTGTTGCTGCCTGTCCAGTGTGTGCGCAGAATAAGAGTACCAATCGGCCCAGCTCTGGACTACTTCACCCCCCTTCCTATTCCCGGCGACCATGGTCGCATCTGGCCCTGGACTTCGTCACGGGGTTGCCCGCTTCTGAGGGAACACGGTCGTTCTGACTATCGTGGACGATTCAGCAAGTTCGCCCACTTTGTGCCAATTGCCAAGCTTCCCTCTGCCTCGGAGACGTCCGAGATCCTGGTTAGGGGAGGTTTTCAGGGTCCACGGTTTGCCCAGTGATATCGTTTCCGACCGTGGCCCTCAGTTTACCTCTGCTGTCTGGAAGTCCTTCTGTTTGGCCATTGGAGCTACGGTCAGTCTCACATCTGGTTTTCACCCCCCAATCCAATGGTCAGGCGGAGAGAGCCAACCAGAAGATGAATCAACGCTACCTGTCTGGTCTCTTCCAACCCCACCTCCTGGGTCTCTCAGTTGCCTTGGGTTGAGTATGCCCACAATACTCTTCCTACATCTGCCACTGGGATGTCTCCCTTCCAGTGCCTGTATGGCTACCAACCTCCCCTGTTTCCTTCTCAGGAGAAGGAGCTCTCAGTGCCTTCTGTTCCAGGCCCATATTCGGGCGTTGCCACCGGACCTGGCATCGGGCCAGAAAGGCACTCCTTAGAGTTTCGGACCGGTATCAGCTCCGGCGAATCGTCGCGGATTCCCGCTCCCACCTATACCATCGGAGATAGGGTTTGGTTGTCCACACGGGATCTTCCGTTACGGACTGAGTCTAGGAAGTTGTTGCCGAGGTTCATTGGTCCGTTTGTGGTGGAGAAGGTGATCAATCCAGTGGCAGTTCGACTCAAACTACCGAGACGCTCAGAGTCCATCCCACCTTTCATGTCTCCTGCCTCAAGCCTGTCTTCCTCAGTCCTCTGTTGCCTCCTCCGCCTCCTCCTCCTCCTCCTCGGATGATCGGGGTGGTCCTGCCTACCGGTGCGTCGCATCATGGATTCCAGACGGCGGGGCCGGGGTTTCCAGTATCTCGTGGACTGGGGGGGTTGGTCCTTGAAGAGGGAGTTGGATTCCGCGCGACAGGTCCTAGACGCAGACCTCATCAGTGACTTCTACCGCCTCCATCCTGGCGCTCGGGAAGTCCGCCCGGTGGCGTTCGTCGGGGGGGTACTGTGACGATCCCGGCTGTCTGAGTCGGGTCCTGTCTGGTGACTAGTGTTCCTGCTCGTATTCTCCAGTTTCCCGAGGGTTCGGAAACGCTCCGAGCGCTCTGGTTTTCCGCACCTGCATCCCATCAGCAATCTGCACACCTGGTCCTGATCTCACCCTTCTTAGGCTCTGGCCCAACATCCAGTTCCTGCCGGATGGTTAGCCATGAACATCTCTCACCCGAACCTTCACCCAACCTCTGCCTGATGGTCGGCGGCTGCCCGAGCCAGTACCGGACCAACCACTGCACCCTCAACAACCCATCCACGCCACCCGCTCTGTTCCCTGGATTATTCAGCTTCACTCGGACTCTATAAATAAACACTCACCTTTGTCTCACGTACCGTGTCCTGGTCTGCTTCTGGGTTCTGGCTTAGTTAACCGTGACAGTACACCTGCAGCGGGCAATCAGGCGACAAAAGGCAAGCGCCGATCGCCACCGCAGTGAGGCCCCGGTGTATGCACCGGGGTCCGGGTCTGGCTCTCGACCCGAAACCTGCCCCTTCGCCTGCCCTGCCGGAAGCTGTGTTGGCGGTTTGTGGGGCCATATAAAGTCCTGAGGAGATTGAACTAGGTTTGTTATAGGTTACAGCTTCCTATTAATTACCGTATTAACCCCTCGTTCCATGTGTCTCTCCTCAGGCCGGTAGTAGCTGGTCCACTCCAGGAGTCTGAGGTACGGGAGGTTCCTCCGCCCCCACTGGACATCGAGGGGGCACCGGCATACTCGGTCCGTTCCATCTTGGATTCGAGGCGTCGGGTGGGGGGCCTGCAGTATCTCGTGGAGTGGGAGTGGTACGGTCCGGAGGAACGGTGCTGGGTCCCTAGGAGGGACATCCTCGATCCCTCCATGTTGAGGGATTTCCACCAGAGTAATCTGCTCCGCGTCCTCCTGGCCTTCCCCGAGGCTGGGGTCAAGGGGGGTACTGTCGCGAATTCAGCCGGGGCTGCCCCTCCTCCTTGCTCGGGCAGGCTTCGGCGTTCGTCGTTACCGGAGTACTAGCTGCTACCGATCCATGTATCTATGTTCGACTTGTTTTGTCTTAATTGGTCACACCTGTT
Source organism: Coregonus clupeaformis (assembly GCF_020615455.1). Classification (NCBI taxonomy): domain Eukaryota; kingdom Metazoa; phylum Chordata; class Actinopteri; order Salmoniformes; family Salmonidae; genus Coregonus; species Coregonus clupeaformis. The sequence continues at coordinate 56,631,294 of NC_059212.1, forward strand.
TCCCATCATGTAGTTATGTCTTCCCTATTTAACCCTCTGTCTCACACTGTGTGTTGTGCGTGTTTGTTCATGTTTTGGTTGTCGTTAGTGTGCGGGTTTGTTCCCTCCCTGCGTGGAGGTTGTTGTTCATTATTTTACCTACGAGTAAAGTACGCCTTCTGATTAGCTCTGTCTCCTGCGCCTGACTTCGCCTACCGCATTACACTGACGCCTTGACAAAAACAAATATCTATTGGGTGAAATACCACAGTGTGCCATCACAGCAGCAAGATTTGTGACCTGTTGCCACAAGAAAAGGGCAACTAGTGAAGAACAAACACCACTGTACAACCTATATTTATGTGTATTTCTTTTTCTTTTTGTACTTTAACTATTTGCATACCATTATAACAGTGTATATATACATAATATGACATTTGAAATGTCTTTATTCTTTTGGAACTTTTGTGAGTGTAATGTTTACTCTACATTTTTTATTTTCTATTTATCTTTTGTTTATTATCTATTTCACTTGCTTTGGCAATGTAAACATATGTTTCCCATGCCAATAAAGCCCTTGAATTGAATTGAATTGAGAGAGAGAGAGAGAGAGAGAGAGAGAGAGAGAGAGAGAGAGAGAGAGAGGTGTGGACCCATTGTTAGCCCGCTGCTTGGCCTTTACAAGAAGCTACACGCAACAGGCTATATCACATTCACCTACATAACACCCATACCGGAATACAGTTCATCATCATCATCATCTGGATATATATTAATGCCTGTAGATATTGTTTATCCAATAGTAATTAATATAGGTGACATTTAAATTTTGTTGTTAATGTTGTTGTTGTGGAGTCTTATGGTCTCATTCAAACATAAAATGGTCATGTATTCCATAAACATACAGTAAACATTCCATGTATAGGCTTTCTCCAGAATGATTCATCATATCAAGAGCCTCCAAAGATTTGAATCTCAGCTGTATCCTTGATGTATACCGGTGATCCCACTGAGATTACACAAGTTGTTTACAAAAGACCTGGCCTGCAAATGTTGTTATTTGGTTTTGAAAATAATAACGTGATGTTGGTCTGAATTCTGGTTCTTCTTCCTTGAGTTCCTTCATCTGTCTGTCGTGGATGGGCTTTGGTTCCAAGTCTACCAGTAAGAGTAAAAGAGAACAGGTGGCCTATTTGGGGTTGGCCTACTGGGCTGAGGTAGATGGACTGGGGTAGATGGACTGAGGTAGATGGACTGAGGTAGATGGACTGAGGTAGATGGACTGGGGTAGATGGACTGAGGTAGATGGACTGAGGTAGATGGCTTGATGTAGATGGACTGAGGTAGATGGACTGGGGTAGATGGGCTGAGGTAGATGGACTGAGGTAGATGGACTGAGGTAGATGGACTGAGGTAGATGGACTGAGGTAGATGGACTGAGGTAGATGGACTGATGTAGATGGACTGAGGTAGATGGACTGAGGTAGATGGACTGAGGTAGATGGACTGGTATAGATGGACTGAGGTAGATGGACTGAGGTAGATGGACTGAGGTAGATGGACTGGTATAGATGGACTGAGGTAGATGGACTGAGGTAGATGGACTGATGTAGATGGACTGAGGTAGATGGACTGAGGTAGATGGACTGAGGTAGATGGACTGAGGTAGATGGACTGAGGTAGATGGACTGAGGTAGATGGACTGAGGTAGATGGACTGATGTAGATGGACTGAGGTAGATGGACTGAGGTAGATGGACTGAGGTAGATGGACTGAGGTAGATGGACTGATGTAGATGGACTGAGGTAGATGGACTGAGGTAGATGGACTGAGGTAGATGGACTGATGTAGATCGACTGATGTAGATGGACTGAGAGAATGGACTGAGGTAGATGGACTGATGTAGATGGACTGAGGTAGATGGACTGAGGTAGATGGACTGAGGTAGATGGACTGAGGTAGATGGACTGATGTAGATGGACTGAGGTAGATGGACTGAGGTAGATGGACTGATGTAGATGGACTGAGGTAGATGGACTGAGGTAGATGGACTGAGGTAGATGGACTGAGGTAGATGGACTGAGGTAGATGGACTGAGGTAGATGGACTGAGGTAGATGGACTGAGGTAGATGGACTGAGGTAGATGGACTGAGGTAGATGGACTGAGGTAGATGGACTGAGGTAGATGGACTGAGGTAGATGGGCTGAGGTAGATGGACTGGGGTAGATGGACTGAGGTAGATGGACTGAGGTAGATGGACTGAGGTAGATGGACTGAGGTAGATGGACTGAGGTAGATGGACTGAGGTAGATGGACTGAGGTAGATGGACTGAGGTAGATGGACTGAGGTAGATGGACTGAGGTAGATGGACTGAGGTAGATGGACTGAGGTAGATGGACTGAGGTAGATGGACTGAGGTAGATGGACTGAGGTAGATGGACTGATGTAGATGGACTGAGGTAGATGGACTGAGGTAGATGGACTGAGGTAGATGGACTGGGGTAGATGGACTGAGGTAGATGGACTGAGGTAGATGGACTGAGGTAGATGGACTGAGGTAGATGGACTGAGGTAGATGGACTGGTATAGATGGACTGAGGTAGATGGACTGAGGTAGATGGACTGAGGTAGATGGACTGAGGTAGATGGACTGAGGTAGATGGACTGAGGTAGATGGACTGAGGTAGATGGACTGAGGTAGATGGACTGAGGTAGATGGACTGAGGTAGATGGACTGAGGTAGATGGACTGAGGTAGATGGACTGAGGTAGATGGACTGAGGTAGATGGACTGAGGTAGATGGACTGAGGTAGATGGACTGAGGTAGATGGACTGAGGTAGATGGACTGAGGTAGATGGACTGAGGTAGATGGACTGAGGTAGATGGACTGAGGTAGATGGACTGAGGTAGATGGACTGAGGTAGATGGACTGAGGTAGATGGACTGAGGTAGATGGACTGAGGTAGATGGACTGATGTAGATGGACTGAGGTAGATGGACTGAGGTAGATGGACTGAGGTAGATGGACTGAGGTAGATGGACTGATGTAGATGGACTGAGGTAGATGGACTGAGGTAGATGGACTGATGTAGATGGACTGAGGTAGATGGACTGAGGTAGATGGACTGAGGTAGATGGACTGAGGTAGATGGACTGAGGTAGATGGACTGAGGTAGATGGACTGAGGTAGATGGACTGAGGTAGATGGACTGAGGTAGATGGACTGAGGTAGATGGACTGAGGTAGATGGACTGAGGTAGATGGACTGAGGTAGATGGACTGAGGTAGATGGACTGAGGTAGATGGACTGAGGTAGATGGACTGAGGTAGATGGACTGAGGTAGATGGACTGAGGTAGATGGACTGAGGTAGATGGACTGAGGTAGATGGACTGAGGTAGATGGACTGAGGTAGATGGACTGAGGTAGATGGACTGAGGTAGATGGACTGAGGTAGATGGACTGAGGTAGATGGACTGAGGTAGATGGACTGATGTAGATGGACTGAGGTAGATGGACTGAGGTAGATGGACTGAGGTAGATGGACTGAGGTAGATGGAGATGGACAGGGGGAGTGGAAGAGAGGGACAGAGGGACAGAGGGACAGAGGGACAGAGGGACAGAGGGACAGAAGGACAGAGGGACAGAGGGACAGAGGGACAGAGGGACAGAGGGACAGAGGGACAGAAGGACAGAGGGACAGAGGGACAGAGGGACAGAGGGACAGAGGGACAGAGGGACAGAGGGACAGAGGGACAGAGGGACAGAGGGACAGAGGGACAGAGGGACAGAGGGACAGAGGGACAGAGGGACAGAGGGACAGAAGGACAGAGGGACAGAGGGACAGAGGGACAGAGGGACAGAAGGACAGAGGGACAGAGGGACAGAGGGACAGAGGGACAGAGGGACAGAGGGACAGAGGGACAGAGGGACAGAGGGACAGAGGGACAGAAGGCCTAACAGTGAGGGGTAGGTCCGGTACAGAGGAGTGACACTGAAGGAGAGGGAGCTGAGTATTGTCTCACACTGTATCTCTCTCAGTATCTCTCTGTTCACATCACTTTGCCCTTAATCATAGATCAACACAATTTCCACTCATTGTGTAAGGTTTGAGTTTCAGGCTCTGAATCAAGGTGGCATATTTGTTTTCACACGCAACTCTTTATCTCAATCTCTAGAATCTCAACCACAATGGATGCATTATAGATGTGTAATCCCTCATTGTCTTCTGACAAAGACAGGCAGTCAAGGTTAGATGAGATGTGCAAATATGGAGAAAGAGTCATTTTAAATCCCATCATTCAGCCCTTCCCATATTCACACACGGAACACCGCACAACTTCTAGTGTCTCTAGTTCACCATGAAATAACCAAGTCAAAATCCCATATTCTCTATCTGGCCTTTCTTTCTCCCCATAGAGATAGACATAAATGTGTTGCTTCATTCCTTAATACAGGTTTATTCTCATCTATTCTGAACTAGGCCATTCACTTAGAATAATAATATTTCGGTTGGGTTTCTAGGTGCCAAAGTCTTTGTAATTCACAGTACATGATCCCTGGTGAGGTCTAATCCTACAACAAGAGGAAGATGTAACCCACTGACTGACATTATGATGCGAAGGAAGAAATGCGGAGAGTAAACTGGCTTCTTCCCATTGACTGTAAAGCAAACACAATGGACGCAATAAACAACAACCTGTACACAAGGTAAAATAGGGTACTTTACTTGTGGCTGCTAGGTCAATGTGAAATTCAAACGGAAAAGCTCTTAACACGTGTGTATAAACATTTCTAGGAAACACATTTCTATTGTCACCAAACCAGGATGTACATTTGGGAATTCCACAGTACATTTAGGAATTAATTTACTTATAATGACCACTGAATTTCAAGTCACTTCTGTAATCCAATATGTCCCACACACAGTGAAAGCAATATTACTTTATTGCATGCCAATGGGTTTAAAACAGGAAGAGAATATCATTAAAAAAACATCCTTAGAGACATTCTCAGAAACATAACTTCCAACAAAACACTCAAATTAGGGGGAAATTAGGCAGAAATTAGGAGGAAATTAGGCAGAAATTAGGATTACAGTGGCTTGGGAAAGTATTCACCCCCCTTGGCATTTTTCCTATTTTGTTCCCTTACAACCTGGAATGAAAATTGATTTTTTGGGGGTTTGTATCATTTGATATACACAACATGACTACCACTTTGAAGATGCAAAATATATTTTTTTGTGAAACAAACAAGAAATAAAACAAAAAAACAGAAAACTTGAGCGTGCATAACTATTCGTTTCTTGAGAACAAAGATCAGGTGTAGGGTGTGTGGACATCACCTGGCACCCCCCTCACACACACACACACCTTCACTTATTCCCATCATGATACCTGTACACTGACCTAAGCCCACAGGCAGGGAGGAGATTACACCTGTCCTCATTTGGGGTTCTCTGATTGGTTCCCACAGAGCTGATCTACCCGTGCCCTGCCGTTAAAGATTCCAGATGAGCTCCTGGATCCAACCTCCCATATACCTATAAATGTAACTGACAGTCATCATGGAAAAGCTTGGAGCTTTATATTTACCTTTCATCTTATTGTCATTGACTCAGGTAAGCGTCAATTCTAATGCATTCTTTAGTTTTTTGTTTTTTTATTTGAGGATGATGGAGATAGGTACTGTGATTTGTCTTGTACATAAAAAAAAAAAACTTTTGTCCTTATTGCTTTTTCAGATACAGCATGCATTGGCAGGTGAGTTAGCTGGGCTCATATTAGAAGTATTTGAAGAGTTTATTTCCAAAACGCTATATCCACAACTTTTTCACATTTGTGTTTTTTCATCAGAAATTAGTGCTTATTGGTACCTGTATGTGTGTGTAAAATATCACTGTTCTCAGATTTTTAATTAATAGATTTTAGATGTATATTAAAATGGGTTTTGTTGCAAAACGCTATATATCCATTGTTTAGCTGGAATGGAATGTTCGTATACTGGATAGCTAACATATAAATTCAACCCATCATATAAATCTAGCCTCTTGCTATAGTGTTTGGTTAGAGTTAGGTCTCATCCCAAATGGCACCCTATTCCCTATATAGTGCACTACTTTTGACCAGAGCCCAGATCTCATATTACTGTATTGATCATCTATTATATATTTTTAAATATTGACGTATCAAAAGTATCATATGTACAGTTCTTTATTAAAAATGTAATTATTTGTCACATTTGACTTTGTAAAACCTTTGCAGTGCTACTTTTTTCTCTAAGAGAGGCAGATATATCTAATTTTGCAACGAAATGTGTCTCTCTGAAATAAAACCATCTAGTAACAAATAAACATGTATGTCATTGAACAACCCCATACCATGACTAGATGTCGAAAAACACACTAATCTCTTTCATAAGTTCTTTAAACAAAAAAGTTAATTTACCAACATTTCTGAAAATTGATATATAGAGTTTTGGAATGAAACTATTCATTTTATTGTGCTGGAAGGTTTATTTATTTGTTATAAATAAAGAAGAGATTGTGCTACACTGGTATTTCAGGTTAAACAGTAATGTAATGTGGCAATGCACTGACATCAACCCTTAGAAATGTCTATAGATGTGGAACAAAAATTATTATTAATTTAATTCAATAACAATGTATTTTGTCTCTCAAATATACAGTGGGGAATAAAAGTATTTAGTCAGCCACCAATTGTGCAAGTTCTCCCACTTAAAAAGATGAGAGAGGCCTGTAATTTTCATCATAGGTACACGTCAACTATGACAGACAAATTGAGAAAAGAAAATCCAGAAAATCACATTGTAGGATTTTTAATGAATTTATTTGCAAATTATGGTGGAAAATAAGTATTTGGTCACCTACAAACAAGCAAGATTTCTGGCTCTCACAGACCTGTAACTTCTTCTTTAAGAGGCTCCTCTGTCCTCCACTCGTTACCTGTATTAATGGCACCTGTTTGAACTTGTTTTCAGTATAAAAGACACCTGTCCACAACCTCAAACAGTCACACTCCAAACTCCACTATGGCCAAGACCAAAGAGCTGTCAAATGACACCAGAAACAAAATTGTAGACCTGCACCAGGCTGGGAAGACTGACTCTGCAATAGGTAAGCAGCTTGGTTTGAAGAAATCAACTGTGGGAGCAATTATTAGGAAATGGAAGACATTCAAGACTACTGATAATCTCCCTCGTTCTGGTGCTCCACGCAAGATCTCACCCCGTGGGGTCAAAATGATCACAAGAACGGTGAGCAAAAATCCCAGAACCACACGGGGGGACCTAGTGAATGACCTGCAGAGAGCTGGGACCAAAGTAACAAAGCCTAACATCAGTAACACACTACGCCGCCAGGGACTCAAATCCTGCAGTGCTAGACGTGTCCCCCTGCTTAAGCCAGTACATGTCCAGGCCCGTCTGAAGTTTGCTAGAGTGCATCCAGAAGAGGATTGGGAGAATGTCATATGGTCAGATGAAACCAAAATATAACTTTTTGGTAAAAACTCAACTCGTCGTGTTTGGAGGACAAAGAATGCTGAGTTGCATCCAAAGAACACCATACCTACTGTGAAGCATGGGAGTGAAAACATCATACTTTGGGGCTGTTTTTTCTGCAAAGGGACCAGGACGACTGATCCGTGTAAAGGAAAGAATGAATGGGGCCATGTATCGTGAGATTTTGAGTGAAAACCTCCTTCCATCAGCAAGGGCATTGAAGATGAAACGTGGCTGGGTCTTTCAGCATGACAATGATCCCAAACACACCGCCCGGGCAACGAAGGAGTGGCTTCGTAAGAAGCATTTCAAGGTCCTGGAGTCTCCAGATCTCAACCCCATAGAAAATCTTTGGAGGGAGTTGAAAGTCCGTGTTGCCCAGCGACAGCCCCAAAACATCACTGCTCTAGAGGAGATCTGCATGGAGGAATGGGCCAAAATACCAGCAGCAGTGTGTGAAAACCTTGTGAAGACTTACAGAAAACGTTTGACCTGTGTCATTGCCAACAAAGGGTATATAACAAAGTATTGAGAAACTTTTGTTATTGACCAAATACTTATTTTCCACCATCATTTGCAAATAAATTCCTAAAAAATCCTACAATGTGATCTTCTGGATTTTTTTTCCTCATTTTGTCTGTCATAGTTGACGTGTACCTATGATGAAAATTACAGGCCTCTCTCATCTTTTTAAGTGGGAGAACTTGCACAATTGGTGGCTGACTAAATACTTTTTTTCCCCACTGTACATTTTAATCATTTTTTTGTAGTGTATTCTAATAATGGTCAGTCATTGTGAATTGATAAAAGAGAACTAGCTATTCAATACTGTGGTTATTTTGTAACTATACAGAATAAACATCACAATTTCATCATCAACATTTCAGCTGATTATGTCTATTCTATGCTCCTAGATTCATAATTCCTAACCTTTATTTGTAGCATACGGTCTAACTATAGCACTCATCAATGATTGATGAAATATTATTGGCCAATGTCTTCGTTTGTGCTGCTACATCATGTTATTTTTCATAACTGACAACTTTTCTGTTCTCTATTCAGCCTGTAGTATCACATCAATAACGTCTCCTTCAGCATCGACACTGAACGTGAAATGGAACAGTTACTCTGGAGCCACAAATTATTTTCTGGATTTGCGGGTCGTGAACTCAACAAGCATTGCGCCAGTTGTGGTGACGCTGCCTGCGTCAAGTACGCAAAGGCTGATCCAAGGATTGCGGCCAGGGAGCATTTACCAAGTCCAATTGAAAGCCTTTCAGTTTTATAATGTGATGTGCTCTAACATGCAAATTGCGACAACAGGTAACTCTCCTACATGTAATATTACCAGTAGTTAATTAGTAAATGTTTTACCTATTTAAATTGATTTATTTGAGTGTCAGTCATCAACAGTTTCCTTATCTTGTTTTCAGTTCCAGCAACATCCCAAATCACCTATTCCAAAGCGATGTCGAGCACCTCGATCAGATTCCAATGGTCCAGCGTCATTGGGGCTGACAAGTATTTCTTGGTTGTGGACGGGTCCAGTAACGGAGAGAGATACAACCACAGTTTCACTACGCTGAGTGGACAGGTGGATGGCCTCACACCTTCAAAGTCTTATGACTGCTATGTCTACTCTTCCAACCAAGCAGGACTGGGGGCCAGCAGCATGACCAAGACGATCACTACATGTAAGTCTGACAAATATAATCATACAGGCTATATGATACAGTATGTAAAACAGTGGAGGCTGCTGAGGGGAGGACGGCTCATGATAATGTCCGGAACGGTGCAAATGGAATGGTATCAAACACCTGGAAACCATGGAAACCATGTATTTTATGTATTTGATACCATTCCACTGATGCCGCTCCAGTCATTACCACAAGCCTGTTCTCCCCAAATAAAGTGCCACCAGCCTCCTGTGATGTAACAGGACAAACTCAAGTTGAGCATGTCTATAGCAAGGGCCCCAAGTTTTTCCTGGTCACATCAATTGTTCAGGAAAGACTCAGATGATCCCTAGTAATAATGGAGTCTGCAGTACTGCCTCTACTAATCAAACCATTATCTCTATCCCTACAGTGGTACAACCGCCAGCTGGTGTTGCCGTACTAGCGACAGGAAGGAGCACAGCCCGTGTAATTTGGCAGACGGTCAACAAAGTTCTGTTGTATCAGGTCAGCATTACAAACAGCAACAAACCCAGCGTGCCTGTACTGAAGAACACCACCACTACGTCCATGGACGTCAGTAATCTAGAACCCTGCTCCACATACATTGTAGGAGTGTCATCAGTCAACGCCTTCCTAGAGCCTGGAGAGCCCGCTAATGTCTCACACACCACATCCAGTGAGTACCGTTGGAAAGAAAGAGGGAAAACAAGATTAAATGACGGTCAGAGAGAGACGAAACCATGGACAGATAAAGATGATGGTCAGAGAGAGATGAAACTGTGGACAGATGAAGATGACGGTCAGAGAGAGACGAAACTGTGGACAGATAAAGATGATGGTCAGATAGAGACGAAACTGTGGACAGATAAAGATGATGGTCAGAGAGAGACGAAACCGTGGACAGATAAAGATGACGGTCAGAGAGAGATGAAACTGTGGACAGATAAAGATGATGGTCAGAGAGAGACGAAACCATGGACAGATAAAGATGATGGTCAGAGAGAGACGAAACTGTGGACAGATAAAGATGACGGTCAGAGAGAGACGAAACTGTGGACAGATAAAGATGATGGTCAGAGAGAGACGAAACCATGGACAGATAAAGATGACGGTCAGAGAGAGACGAAACTGTGGACAGATAAAGATGCGTGAACACATGTACTGTAGGCTACACATGCACACAGACAGACAGACTGCACACGCACACATGCAAACAGACAGACAGACAGACATGGCATAATCCATATTTGTCCTTGCTTTTAGCCATCAACAGGGTCATGTCCATCTCAATGGACTACAGCTGTTCTAGTGGGGTGGTGACAGTGACATGGGGACAGGTGTTTGGAGCCAACTTCTACAGGTAACTACTGTCTCTTATTTACCTGGATTGACTGTGCTGTTCTATGTGATTGCTACATCTTCCTCAGTTGAATGCCTTTATCTTAGGACCAATTCCTGATCACTTATCCAGGGTCTGGTGTTTTTCCCGGTCAGGTCACATGGTCAGGGTAAAACTCCTGTGTCCCCTCTCATTGAAAGTGTCTCTGAATAACACACATCTGTTCTGTACATCTGCTAAATGACTCAATGACCAAACTGTGAATGTCCAGGGCGGATGCTATAGATGTGAACGGGACTGCCCTGTCCTGCACCTCTGCCTCAAACACCTGTCAGATCACCATGTTGAACTGTGGAGAGAGATACCTGATCCAGGTCACTGCCATCTCATTCGACTGCCAGAGCACCTCCAACACATCCACATACTTTGAGACAGGTGAGGGACATGGGGGTGTACAGGATACCTCTACTACCTTTCTATCTCCTCTCTCTGGCTAGCTCTTTTTCTTCTATTTCATCTGTTATCTGTTCCAGTTCCTCTCACGTTCACACACACACACACACACACACACACACACACACACACACACACACACACACACACACACACACACACACACACACACACACACACACACACACACACACACACACACACACACACACACAAACACACACAAACACACACACACACTGAGGCACACACCTAGACATGTGTGAGGTATAGAGTGAAAACTCACAAAGGAATACGTTACCTACTGTACCTGCGTTGACAAGGAGAGACAAAGATAAAGAGATTCAGGTTTCAATATTGTTCTTCGTTATTGTTCTGGTTGACTTGGGAACATTAGAGTTGAACCTCCATCCAATTGGGTCTACTTCATACGATGTTACATATCTCACAGTTCCACATTCACTGCCCACTTTAAAGCAAGTTCAGTTGTTTGTTTCCCTTTTTTTAGGGCACTTTATACTTCCCCCTATTTCTCCAGTCCTATTTCCAGTTGACTGCCCTTTTCCATGTGCCCTAACCCCTAACCCCTAACCCCTTACTCTGTACCTTTGTCCCAACCTAACCCCTAACCCTCTCTCTCTCTCCCCCACCAGTGCCCTGCGCTCCCTCCCAGCTGACGACGTACCATGAGTGTTCTAGTAATGTGATCATCTTCTCCTGGGCTCCCACCAATAACACCAACTACTACATAGCTACGTCGTTGGCCTCGGACGGACAGGTGGTGGAGTGTCACACCAAGGACACAGAGTGCTTTTTCACCAACACGGGCTGCGGACACACCTACCAGTACACTGTTTACGCCGTCAGCAATTGCAACAGCGAAACCAGCTCCCCGAAGCACGTCCGGACCTGTGAGTGATGGGAAGGGGTGTAGGGAAGGTGTGGTGGGGGTAGGGGGAGGGACAGAAAGAGAGAGTTCTCCACCTAGTGGCTAACTGTGGTAATGCAAGGTCAAGTGTGTGTCTGTCTGTGTACTTGTCTGTCTGTGTGTGTGTACAACATGTGTGAATTCTCTAACCCTCCTCCCTCTCTCCCTCCCTCTCCTCCCCAGCCCCTTGTATCCCCCAGAACATAGAGACGTCAGCGGGGTGTTGGTCTGATGTGTTGATCACTACCTGGGACAAGGCAGCAGGGGCTCTGTCCTACACAGTGGAGGCTCAGGGGAACAACGGAGACAGCTACAACTGCAGCTCCTTCACCAACAGCTGTGCCATACCTGGTGTGGCCTGTGGAGAGAGTCTGAGTGTCTGGATCACTGCCTCAGACGATGACTGTACCACAGAGAAGGAGCTGGGAGAGGCTGCTCAGACTGGTGAGTGCTGGATGATGGACTGTGGACTGTTGGTGGAATGGGCCTTCTTGTTATGTAATAGTGTACAGAATAGAAGAGACTGTCAAGTCTGGTGGTGATTTGGATCTGCGGCTAGTTGAGCCACCTATAGGGAGGACTGGAGCTTCCATATCATAGCTGAGAAATAATGTCATCATATACACTCACTTGTTGTAACTTCAAACCTCTCTCCTCCTCCCTTCCCCAGTCCCCTGTACCCCTACCAACGTGTCAGCCTCTGTGGACTGCAGCCCCAACTCTGCCCTTATGAACTGGACGGTGAGCAAGGGCGCAGGGTTCTACATTGCCATGGCACAGCACGCAGACGGCACGGTGCGATCCTGCCACTCCCCGGGCCCTAACTGTCTCATACAGGGCCTAACCTGCGGCAAGACCTACACAGCCAGCGTCATAGCAACCAACATGAAGTGCAACAGCTCCCAGAGCCAACTGGTCACTATAGAAACTGGTAAGTGATGTAGTCACAGGCGGAAATCTAAAATGACACCCTAAGCTCTATGGTGTGCACTACTTCAGAGGCTTACAGTATGTGGCTTTAGTGCATGAGTCATCAAGTTCAAGTTAAGTATATTTGTCATATGCACCAGAACACATGGTGTACACAGCACAATGAAATACTCACTTGCAAGTTCACCTCTCAACAATGCGACAACAATGAAAATAGAAAAATTATGAAG